>NW_026511073.1:0-156071 GCF_027579735.1 Bombina bombina | reverse complement strand
GTGAGAAAAAAAAACAGACTCCAAGTTACAACTAACTGGAACCCCAGGTAAACCTAAAAACTCCCATAAACATAATTTCCATGCTGAAACTGTTAGACTGCATAGGGAAATACACAGACCTGACTCATGGCAAATATATACAATATACATTTAAAACTTTATAAGATAAAGTGCCAAACATAGCTGAGAGTGTCTTATAAAAACAGAATTTATGTTTACCTGATAAATTACTTTCTCCAACGGTGTGTCCGGTCCACGGCGTCATCCTTACTTGTGGGATATTCTCTTCCCCAACAGGAAATGGCAAAGAGCCCAGCAAAGCTGGTCACATGATCCCTCCTAGGCTCCGCCTACCCCAGTCATTCGACCGACGTTAAGGAGGAATATTTGCATAGGAGAAACCATATGGTACCGTGGTGACTGTAGTTAAAGAAAATAAATTATCAGACCTGATTAAAAAAAACCAGGGCGGGCCGTGGACCGGACACACCGTTGGAGAAAGTAATTTATCAGGTAAACATAAATTCTGTTTTCTCCAACATAGGTGTGTCCGGTCCACGGCGTCATCCTTACTTGTGGGAACCAATACCAAAGCTTTAGGACACGGATGAAGGGAGGGAGCAAATCAGGTCACCTAAATGGAAGGCACCACGGCTTGCAAAACCTTTCTCCCAAAAATAGCCTCAGAAGAAGCAAAAGTATCAAACTTGTAAAATTTGGTAAAAGTGTGCAGTGAAGACCAAGTCGCTGCCCTACATATCTGATCAACAGAAGCCTCGTTCTTGAAGGCCCATGTGGAAGCCACAGCCCTAGTGGAATGAGCCGTGATTCTTTCGGGAGGCTGCCGTCCGGCAGTCTCGTAAGCCAATCTGATGATGCTTTTAATCCAAAGAGAGAGAGAGGTAGAAGTTGCTTTTTGACCTCTCCTTTTACCGGAATAAACAACAAACAAGGAAGATGTTTGTCTAAAATCCTTTGTAGCATCTAAATAGAATTTTAGAGCGCGAACAACATCCAGATTGTGCAACAAACGTTCCTTCTTTGACACTGGTTTCGGACACAGAGAAGGTACGATAATCTCCTGGTTAATGTTTTTGTTAGAAACAACTTTTGGAAGAAAACCAGGTTTAGTACGTAAAACCACCTTATCTGCATGGAACACCAGATAAGGAGGAGAACACTGCAGAGCAGATAATTCTGAAACTCTTCTAGCAGAAGAAATCGCAACTAAAAACAAAACTTTCCAAGATAATAACTTAATATCAACGGAATGTAGGGGTTCAAACGGAACCCCCTGAAGAACTGAAAGAACTAAGTTGAGACTCCAAGGAGGAGTCAAAGGTTTGTAAACAGGCTTAATTCTAACCAGAGCCTGAACAAAGGCTTGAACATCTGGCACAGCTGCCAGCTTTTTGTGAAGTAACACAGACAAGGCAGAAATCTGTCCCTTCAGGGAACTAGCAGATAATCCTTTTTCCAATCCTTCTTGAAGGAAGGATAGAATCTTAGGAATCTTAACCTTGTCCCAAGGGAATCCTTTAGATTCACACCAACAGATATATTTTTTCCAAATTTTGTGGTAAATCTTTCTAGTTACAGGCTTTCTGGCCTGAACAAGAGTATCGATAACAGAATCTGAGAACCCTCGCTTCGATAAGATCAAGCGTTCAATCTCCAAGCAGTCAGCTGGAGTGAAACCAGATTCGGATGTTCGAACGGACCCTGAACAAGAAGGTCTCGTCTCAAAGGTAGCTTCCAAGGTGGAGCCGATGACATATTCATCAGATCTGCATACCAAGTCCTGCGTGGCCACGCAGGAGCTATCAAGATCACCGACGCCCTCTCCTGATTGATCCTGGCTACCAGCCTGGGGATGAGAGGAAACGGCGGGAACACATAAGCTAGTTTGAAGGTCCAAGGTGCTACTAGTGCATCCACTAGAGCCGCCTTGGGATCCCTGGATCTGGACCCGTAGCAAGGAACTTTGAAGTTCTGACGAGAGGCCATCAGATCCATGTCTGGAATGCCCCACAGCTGAGTGACTTGGGCAAAGATTTCCGGATGGAGTTCCCACTCCCCCGGATGCAATGTCTGACGACTCAGAAAATCCGCTTCCCAATTTTCCACTCCTGGGATGTGGATAGCAGACAGGTGGCAGGAGTGAGACTCCGCCCATAGAATGATTTTGGTCACTTCTTCCATCGCTAGGGAACTCCTTGTTCCCCCCTGATGGTTGATGTACGCAACAGTTGTCATGTTGTCTGATTGAAACCGTATGAACTTGGCCCTCGCTAGCTGAGGCCAAGCCTTGAGAGCATTGAATATCGCTCTCAGTTCCAGAATATTTATCGGTAGAAGAGATTCTTCCCGAGACCAAAGACCCTGAGCTTTCAGGGATCCCCAGACCGCGCCCCAGCCCATCAGACTGGCGTCGGTCGTGACGATGACCCACTCCGGTCTGCGGAATGTCATCCCTTGTGACAGGTTGTCCAGGGACAGCCACCAACGGAGTGAGTCTCTGGTCCTCTGATTTACTTGTATCTTCGGAGACAAGTCTGTATAGTCCCCATTCCACTGACTGAGCATGCACAGTTGTAATGGTCTTAGATGAATGCGCGCAAAAGGAACTATGTCCATTGCCGCTACCATCAAACCGATCACTTCCATGCACTGCGCTATGGAAGGAAGAGGAACGGAATGAAGTATCCGACAAGAGTCTAGAAGTTTTGTTTTTCTGGCCTCTGTCAGAAAAATCCTCATTTCTAAGGAGTCTATTATTGTTCCCAAGAAGGGAACCCTTGTTGACGTAGATAGAGAACTCTTTTCCACGTTCACTTTCCATCCGTGAGATCTGAGAAAGGCCAGGACAATGTCCGTGTGAGCCTTTGCTTGAGGAAGGGACGACGCTTGAATCAGAATGTCGTCCAAGTATGGTACTACAGCAATGCCCTTTGGTCTTAGCACAGCTAGAAGGGACCCTAGTACCTTTGTGAAAATCCTTGGAGCAGTGGCTAATCCGAAAGGAAGCGCCACGAACTGGTAATGCTTGTCCAGGAATGCGAACCTTAGGAACCGATGATGTTCCTTGTGGATAGGAATATGTAGATACGCATCCTTTAAATCCACCGTGGTCATGAATTGACCTTCCTGGATGGAAGGAAGAATAGTTCGAATGGTTTCCATCTTGAACGATGGAACCTTGAGAAACTTGTTTAAGATCTTGAGATCTAAGATTGGTCTGAACGTTCCCTCTTTTTTGGGAACTATGAACAGATTGGAGTAGAACCCCATCCCTTGTTCTCTTAATGGAACAGGATGAATCACTCCCATTTTTAACAGGTCTTCTACACAATGTAAGAATGCCTGTCTTTTTATGTGGTCTGAAGACAACTGAGACCTGTGGAACCTCCCCCTTGGGGGAAGCCCCTTGAATTCCAGAAGATAACCTTGGGAGACTATTTCTAGCGCCCAAGGATCCAGAACATCTCTTGCCCAAGCCTGAGCGAAGAGAGAGAGTCTGCCCCCCACCAGATCCGGTCCCGGATCGGGGGCCAACATTTCATGCTGTCTTGGTAGCAGTGGCAGGTTTCTTGGCCTGCTTTCCCTTGTTCCAGCCTTGCATTGGTCTCCAAGCTGGCTTGGCTTGAGAAGTATTACCCTCTTGCTTAGAGGACGTAGCACTTTGGGCTGGTCCGTTTCTACGAAAGGGACGAAAATTAGGTTTATTTTTTGCCTTGAAAGGCCGATCCTGAGGAAGGGCGTGGCCCTTACCCCCAGTGATATCAGAGATAATCTCTTTCAAGTCAGGGCCAAACAGCGTTTTCCCCTTGAAAGGAATGTTAAGTAGCTTGTTCTTGGAAGACGCATCAGCTGACCAAGATTTCAACCAAAGCGCTCCGCGCGCCACAATAGCAAACCCTGAATTCTTAGCCGCTAACCTAGCCAATTGCAAAGTGGCGTCTAGGGTGAAAGAATTAGCCAATTTGAGAGCATTGATTCTGTCCATAATCTCCTCATAAGGGGGAGAATCACTATCGACCGCCTTTATCAGCTCATCGAACCAGAAACATGCGGCTGTAGCTACAGGGACAATGCATGAAATAGGTTGTAGAAGGTAACCCTGCTGAACAAACATCTTTTTAAGTAAACCTTCTAATTTCTTATCCATAGGATCTTTAAAAGCACAACTATCCTCTATGGGTATAGTGGTGCGTTTGTTTAAAGTGGAAACCGCTCCCTCGACCTTGGGGACTGTCTGCCATAAGTCCTTTCTGGGGTCGACCATAGGAAACAATTTTTTAAATATGGGGGGAGGGACGAAAGGAATACCGGGCCTTTCCCATTCTTTATTAACAATGTCCGCCACCCGCTTGGGTATAGGAAAAGCTTCTGGGAGTCCCGGGACCTCTAGGAACTTGTCCATTTTACATAGTTTCTCTGGGATGACCAACTTGTCACAATCATCCAGAGTGGATAATACCTCCTTGAGCAGAATGCGGAGATGTTCCAACTTAAATTTAAACGTAATCACATCAGGTTCAGCTTGTTGAGAAATGTTCCCTGAATCAGTAATTTCTCCCTCAGACAAAACCTCCCTGGCCCCATCAGACTGGGTTAGGGGCCCTTCAGAACCATTATTATCAGCGTCGTCATGCTCTTCAGTATCTAAAACAGAGCAGTCACGCTTACGCTGGTAAGTGTTCATTTTGGCTAAAATGTTTTTGACAGAATTATCCATTACAGCCGTTAATTGTTGCATAGTAAGGAGTATTGGCGCGCTAGATGTACTAGGGGCCTCCTGAGTGGGCAAGACTCGTGTAGACGAAGGAGGGAATGATGCAGTACCATGCTTACTCCCCTCACTTGAGGAATCATCTTGGGCATCATTGTCATTGTCACATAAATCACATTTATTTAAATGAATAGGAATTCTGGCTTCCCCACATTCAGAACACAGTCTATCTGGTAGTTCAGACATGTTAAACAGGCATAAACTTGATAACAAAGTACAAAAAACGTTTTAAAATAAAACCGTTACTGTCACTTTAAATTTTAAACTGAACACACTTTATTACTGCAATTGCGAAAAAACATGAAGGAATTGTTCAAAATTCACCAAATTTTCACCACAGTGTCTTAAAGCCTTAAAAGTATTGCACACCAAATTTGGAAGCTTTAACCCTTAAAATAACGGAACCGGAGCCGTTTTTAACTTTAACCCCTTTACAGTCCCTGGTATCTGCTTTGCTGAGACCCAACCAAGCCCAAAGGGGAATACGATACCAAATGACGCCTTCAGAAAGTCTTTTCTAAGTATCAGAGCTCCTCTCACATGCGACTGCATGTCATGCCTCTCAAAAACAAGTGCGCAACACCGGCGCGAAAATGAGGCTCTGCCTATGATTTGGGAAAGCCCCTAAATAATAAGGAGTCTAAAACAGTGCCTGCCGATATTATTATATCAAAATACCCAGATAAAATGATTCCTCAAGGCTAAATATGTGTTAATAATGAATCGATTTAGCCCAGAAAAAGTCTACAGTCTTAATAAGCCCTTGTGAAGCCCTTATTTACGATCTTTATAAACATGGCTTACCGGATCCCATAGGGAAAATGACAGCTTCCAGCATTACATCGTCTTGTTAGAATGTGTCATACCTCAAGCAGCAAGAGACTGCTCACTGTTCCCCCAACTGAAGTTAATTGCTCTCAACAGTCCTGTGTGGAACAGCCATGGATTTTAGTGACGGTTGCTAAAATCATTTTCCTCATACAAACAGAAATCTTCATCTCTTTTCTGTTTCTGAGTAAATAGTACATACCAGCACTATTTTAAAATAACAAACTCTTGATTGAATAATAAAAACTACAGTTAAACACTAAAAAACTCTAAGCCATCTCCGTGGAGATGTTGCCTGTACAACGGCAAAGAGAATGACTGGGGTAGGCGGAGCCTAGGAGGGATCATGTGACCAGCTTTGCTGGGCTCTTTGCCATTTCCTGTTGGGGAAGAGAATATCCCACAAGTAAGGATGACGCCGTGGACCGGACACACCTATGTTGGAGAAATGATATATACTTACCAGAAGACTGCCATCCACATATAGCAGACAGCCAAACCAGTACTGAAATATATCAGCAGAGGTAATGGTAGAGGAGTATAATGTCGATCTGTAAAGGGAGGCAGCAGATGAATCCCTGCGACCGATTTACAGAGAGCCTTTGAATAGATTTCCCATAGGTGAAAACATGGCATCATCAGGCAATACTCCATTCACATCCCTCAAACACTGTACTTTGAGAGAAACTGGGCTTCAACATGCTTAAAAGCGCCTGTCACAGAAGAAATCAAGCACAACTTGCTTCACCACCTCCATAAGAGGCAAAGTTGGTAAAACTAAGGTATGAGTGAGGTGGGTGGTATATTTATAGGCATTTTGAGATTTAGGAAACTTTGCCCCCTCCTGGTAGGAATGTATATCCCATACGTCACTCGCTCAAGGACTCTTGGCACTTACATGAAATATATATATATACACACACACATACATACACTATGTATTTATTTAACAAAAATACTTAAATGTCCCTTTAAGTACAGAAGAGAAGCAAGCCAAGAGACCTTAGGCAACTATTGTGACAAACTGTGGCAAATTTAGGAGAGCCACATTAGAATAACATTAAAAACGTTACAGAATTTAAAAAAATGCACGTATATTTCAAGTGCCCCAATAGATAAAATGTCTCAGTTTATGCATTGCTGTATTTTAAAAAATAAAATATACTAAAAAGAAAAAAAGGAGGCGCTTAAAAATAAAGCCGGAAGTAGACAGATATATTGTTGGTGTTATGTAGTGAAAAATTTAAATTCCTCTACAGAATTTCTGATTATATTAATCATATGTGATATAGAATTCTTTGCAGAAAATTCTGGTGATTCTTAATAGAAAGTGACAAATATAATCGCCCAAAGATATACAGCATGTAATCAACAATGCCTGGGAAAAACAGTTAATAATAGTGAACTGTTAATAATAATAAATTGCATATGCACAAATCGATGAAAAAATAACTTTACTAAAAACGATATAATATTAAATGGTTAAAAAGACTTTACAATAAGGGACGTCTCTCAATATATGTTTTTTTTTTTTTAAATCCTGTTGGTAGACAGTACATTCTTAGGCAGTCCACAAACAAAAAAGGAAAGAAATTTCTGACAGAGTCAATATCCCAAGAAATATTGCTTGTATTTGTAAAGAGAAAGTCCTGTTTAAGGACAAAACGCGTAGATGTGGATTTCAGTACAGCAAGGACGGTAACTGCAGTTATTACATCTTTCATCATCAGCTGATTTACAAGCGCACTGCTTACGCCTTACGTACTGAAGAGCAGGCTGCCTAGAACTCAGCGAAGACGCCGCATCCTGGGGAAAGATAAGAGGAAATTTATTTAACGCTTTTGTCCGGTAAAACCAGTAAGACTTTAAACCTCGCATCTCCCCCTCTTGTAGGCATCACTAACGGTCATCACAGATCCAAAGATAGCGGTAAGAAATATAGCTGCTTGGTCCACCAGGATATAGAGGAATATACAAAACCCTCCAGGATAGAGCCGACACTCGGAAAACGGTAGGAGCAAAGCCATGAGTTTGGTAAGGCTCAGGGAGGCATATCATTCAGCATTTTGGAACTATTGCGAGCTAAGTGCATGTTTTGTCCTTAAATAACGGATATCACCCATCTCAAGCAAATACAGTTCTGACAGTTGAAATTACAAATACAAGCGATATTTCTTGGGATATTGACTGTGTCAGAATTTTTTTTCCTTTTTTGTTTGTGCACTGCATAAGAATGTACTGTCTATTATTCCACTAACCAACAGGATTTAATATATATATTGGGAGACGTCCCTTATTGTAAAGTCTTTTTAACCCTTTAATATTATATTGTTTTTAGTAAAGTTATTTTTCATCAATTTGTACATATGCAATTTATTATTATTAACAGTTCACTATTATTAACTGTTTTTCCCAGGCATTGTTGATTACATGCTTTACAGCTTTGGGAGATTATATTTGTCACCTTCTATTAAGAATCACCAGAATTTTCTGCAAAGAATTCTATATCGCACATGGTTAATATAATCAGAAATACTGTAGAGGAATTTATATTTTTCACTATATAACACCAACAATATATCTGTGTACTTCCGGCTTTATTTTTAAGCGCCTCCTTTATTTCTTTTTAGTATCTTTTATCTTATTGTTAATCCTAACTGGAGGTGTTAGGACATTATTAAGGAAGGCTAGGAAGTTGTTTTTTTTTAGAATTAGCGCAATCCCTACACCCCACTGTTTGTGTATACCTAACTTTCGGCTAGATTACGATTTTTGCGTTATGAGTGAAAAAGCAGCGTTATGGGTTATAACGCTGCTTTTTCACTACCGCTGCTATTACGAGTCTTGTAAGAATAGGTGTACCGCACACCTAACGCAAATTAACTTACGCAATTTACATAAAGTCTTTTTTCAATGGGACTTTCATAGTGCCGATATTACAAGCTTTTTCTGGGAGGCCAAAAAGTAAACAGAATTTATGTTTACCTGATAAATTACTTTCTCCAACGGTGTGTCCGGTCCACGGCGTCATCCTTACTTGTGGGATATTCTCTTCCCCAACAGGAAATGGCAAAGAGCCCAGCAAAGCTGGTCACATGATCCCTCCTAGGCTCCGCCTACCCCAGTCATTCGACCGACGTTAAGGAGGAATATTTGCATAGGAGAAACCATATGGTACCGTGGTGACTGTAGTTAAAGAAAATAAATTATCAGACCTGATTAAAAAAACCAGGGCGGGCCGTGGACCGGACACACCGTTGGAGAAAGTAATTTATCAGGTAAACATAAATTCTGTTTTCTCCAACATAGGTGTGTCCGGTCCACGGCGTCATCCTTACTTGTGGGAACCAATACCAAAGCTTTAGGACACGGATGAAGGGAGGGAGCAAATCAGGTCACCTAAATGGAAGGCACCACGGCTTGCAAAACCTTTCTCCCAAAAATAGCCTCAGAAGAAGCAAAAGTATCAAACTTGTAAAATTTGGTAAAAGTGTGCAGTGAAGACCAAGTCGCTGCCCTACATATCTGATCAACAGAAGCCTCGTTCTTGAAGGCCCATGTGGAAGCCACAGCCCTAGTGGAATGAGCCGTGATTCTTTCGGGAGGCTGCCGTCCGGCAGTCTCGTAAGCCAATCTGATGATGCTTTTAATCCAAAAAGAGAGAGAGGTAGAAGTTGCTTTTTGACCTCTCCTTTTACCGGAATAAACAACAAACAAGGAAGATGTTTGTCTAAAATCCTTTGTAGCATCTAAATAGAATTTTAGAGCGCGAACAACATCCAGATTGTGCAACAAACGTTCCTTCTTTGACACTGGTTTCGGACACAGAGAAGGTACGATAATCTCCTGGTTAATGTTTTTGTTAGAAACAACTTTTGGAAGAAAACCAGGTTTAGTACGTAAAACCACCTTATCTGCATGGAACACCAGATAAGGAGGAGAACACTGCAGAGCAGATAATTCTGAAACTCTTCTAGCAGAAGAAATCGCAACTAAAAACAAAACTTTCCAAGATAATAACTTAATATCAACGGAATGTAGGGGTTCAAACGGAACCCCCTGAAGAACTGAAAGAACTAAGTTGAGACTCCAAGGAGGAGTCAAAGGTTTGTAAACAGGCTTAATTCTAACCAGAGCCTGAACAAAGGCTTGAACATCTGGCACAGCTGCCAGCTTTTTGTGAAGTAACACAGACAAGGCAGAAATCTGTCCCTTCAGGGAACTAGCAGATAAACCTTTTTCCAATCCTTCTTGAAGGAAGGATAGAATCTTAGGAATCTTAACCTTGTCCCAAGGGAATCCTTTAGATTCACACCAACAGATATATTTTTTCCAAATTTTGTGGTAAATCTTTCTAGTTACAGGCTTTCTGGCCTGAACAAGAGTATCGATAACAGAATCTGAGAACCCTCGCTTCGATAAGATCAAGCGTTCAATCTCCAAGCAGTCAGCTGGAGTGAAACCAGATTCGGATGTTCGAACGGACCCTGAACAAGAAGGTCTCGTCTCAAAGGTAGCTTCCAAGGTGGAGCCGATGACATATTCACCAGATCTGCATACCAAGTCCTGCGTGGCCACGCAGGAGCTATCAAGATCACCGACGCCCTCTCCTGATTGATCCTGGCTACCAGCCTGGGGATGAGAGGAAATGGCGGGAACACATAAGCTAGTTTGAAGGTCCAAGGTGCCACTAGTGCATCCACTAGAGCCGCCTTGGGATCCCTGGATCTGGACCCGTAGCAAGGAACTTTGAAGTTCTGACGAGAGGCCATCAGATCCATGTCTGGAATGCCCCACAGCTGAGTGACTTGGGCAAAGATTTCCGGATGGAGTTCCCACTCCCCCGGATGCAATGTCTGACGACTCAGAAAATCCGCTTCCCAATTTTCCACTCCT
Organism: Bombina bombina; assembly: GCF_027579735.1. Classification (NCBI taxonomy): domain Eukaryota; kingdom Metazoa; phylum Chordata; class Amphibia; order Anura; family Bombinatoridae; genus Bombina; species Bombina bombina. Next base: position 145,555 of record NW_026511073.1, on the reverse strand, counting down.
GGGATGTGGATAGCAGACAGGTGGCAGGAGTGAGACTCCGCCCATAGAATGATTTTGGTCACTTCTTCCATCGCTAGGGAACTCCTTGTTCCCCCCTGATGGTTGATGTACGCAACAGTTGTCATGTTGTCTGATTGAAACCGTATGAACTTGGCCCTCGCTAGCTGAGGCCAAGCCTTGAGAGCATTGAATATCGCTCTCAGTTCCAGAATATTTATCGGTAGAAGAGATTCTTCCCGAGACCAAAGACCCTGAGCTTTCAGGGATCCCCAGACCGCGCCCCAGCCCATCAGACTGGCGTCGGTCGTGACGATGACCCACTCCGGTCTGCGGAATGTCATCCCTTGTGACAGGTTGTCCAGGGACAGCCACCAACGGAGTGAGTCTCTGGTCCTCTGATTTACTTGTATCTTCGGAGACAAGTCTGTATAGTCCCCATTCCACAGACTGAGCATGCACAGTTGTAATGGTCTTAGATGAATGCGCGCAAAAGGAACTATGTCCATTGCCGCTACCATCAAACCGATCACTTCCATGCACTGCGCTATGGAAGGAAGAGGAACGGAATGAAGTATCCGACAAGAGTCTAGAAGTTTTGTTTTTCTGGCCTCTGTCAGAAAAATCCTCATTTCTAAGGAGTCTATTATTGTTCCCAAGAAGGGAACCCTTGTTGACGGAGAAGAGAACTCTTTTCCACGTTCACTTTCCATCCGTGAGATCTGAGAAAGGCCAGGACAATGTCCGTGTGAGCCTTTGCTTGAGGAAGGGACGACGCTTGAATCAGAATGTCGTCCAAGTAAGGTACTACAGCAATGCCCCTTGGTCTTAGCACAGCTAGAAGGGACCCTAGTACCTTTGTGAAAATCCTTGGAGCAGTGGCTAATCCGAAAGGAAGCGCCACGAACTGGTAATGCTTGTCCAGGAATGCGAACCTTAGGAACCGATGATGTTCCTTGTGGATAGGAATATGTAGATACGCATCCTTTAAATCCACCGTGGTCATGAATTGACCTTCCTGGATGGAAGGAAGAATAGTTCGAATGGTTTCCATCTTGAATGATGGAACCTTGAGAAACTTGTTTAAGATCTTGAGATCTAAGATTGGTCTGAACGTTCCCTCTTTTTTGGGAACTATGAACAGATTGGAGTAGAACCCCATCCCTTGTTCTCTTAATGGAACAGGATGAATCACTCCCATTTTTAACAGGTCTTCTACACAATGTAAGAATGCCTGTCTTTTTATGTGGTCTGAAGACAACTGAGACCTGTGGAACCTCCCCCTTGGGGGAAGCCCCTTGAATTCCAGAAGATAACCTTGGGAGACTATTTCTAGCGCCCAAGGATCCAGAACATCTCTTGCCCAAGCCTGAGCGAAGAGAGAGAGTCTGCCCCCCACCAGATCCGGTCCCGGATCGGGGGCCAACATTTCATGCTGTCTTGGTAGCAGTGGCAGGTTTCTTGGCCTGCTTTCCCTTGTTCCAGCCTTGCATTGGTCTCCAAGCTGGCTTGGCTTGAGAAGTATTACCCTCTTGCTTAGAGGACGTAGCACTTTGGGCTGGTCCGTTTCTCCGAAAGGGACGAAAATTAGGTTTATTTTTTGCCTTGAAAGGCCGATCCTGAGGAAGGGCGTGGCCCTTACCCCCAGTGATATCAGAGATAATCTCTTTCAAGTCAGGGCCAAACAGCGTTTTCCCCTTGAAAGGAATGTTAAGTAGCTTGTTCTTGGAAGACGCATCAGCTGACCAAGATTTCAACCAAAGCGCTCTGCGCGCCACAATAGCAAACCCTGAATTCTTAGCCGCTAACCTAGCCAATTGCAAAGTGGCGTCTAGGGTGAAAGAATTAGCCAATTTGAGAGCATTGATTCTGTCCATAATCTCCTCATAAGGGGGAGAATCACTATCGACCGCCTTTATCAGCTCATCGAACCAGAAACATGCGGCTGTAGCTACAGGGACAATGCATGAAATAGGTTGTAGAAGGTAACCCTGCTGAACAAACATCTTTTTAAGTAAACCTTCTAATTTCTTATCCATAGGATCTTTAAAAGCACAACTATCCTCTATGGGTATAGTGGTGCGTTTGTTTAAAGTGGAAACCGCTCCCTCGACCTTGGGGACTGTCTGCCATAAGTCCTTTCTGGGGTCGACCATAGGAAACAATTTTTTAAATATGGGGGGAGGGACGAAAGGAATACCGGGCCTTTCCCATTCTTTATTAACAATGTCCGCCACCCGCTTGGGTATAGGAAAAGCTTCTGGGAGTCCCGGGACCTCTAGGAACTTGTCCATTTTACATAGTTTCTCTGGGATGACCAACTTGTCACAATCATCCAGAGTGGATAATACCTCCTTGAGCAGAATGCGGAGATGTTCCAATTTAAATTTAAACGTAATCACATCAGGTTCAGCTTGTTGAGAAATGTTCCCTGAATCAGTAATTTCTCCCTCAGACAAAACCTCCCTGGCCCCATCAGACTGGGTTAGGGGCCCTTCAGAACCATTATTATCAGCGTCGTCATGCTCTTCAGTATCTAAAACAGAGCAGTCACGCTTACGCTGGTAAGTGTTCATTTTGGCTAAAATGTTTTTGACAGAATTATCCATTACAGCCGTTAATTGTTGCATAGTAAGGAGTATTGGCGCGCTAGATGTACTAGGGGCCTCCTGAGTGGGCAAGACTCGTGTAGACGAAGGAGGGAATGATGCAGTACCATGCTTACTCCCCTCACTTGAGGAATCATCTTGGGCATCATTGTCATTGTCACATAAATCACATTTATTTAAATGAATAGGAATCCTGGCTTCCCCACATTCAGAACACAGTCTATCTGGTAGTTCAGACATGTTAAACAGGCATAAACTTGATAACAAAGTACAAAAAACGTTTTAAAATAAAACCGTTACTGTCACTTTAAATTTTAAACTGAACACACTTTATTACTGCAATTGCGAAAAAACATGAAGGAATTGTTCAAAATTTTCACCACAGTGTCTTAAAGCCTTAAAAGTATTGCACACCAAATTTGGAAGCTTTAACCCTTAAAATAACGGAACCGGAGCCGTTTTTAACTTTAACCCCTTTACAGTCCCTGGTATCTGCTTTGCTGAGACCCAACCAAGCCCAAAGGGGAATACGATACCAAATGACGCCTTCAGAAAGTCTTTTCTAAGTATCAGAGCTCCTTCTAAAACAGTGCCTGCCGATATTATTATATCAAAATACCCAGATAAAATGATTCCTCAAGGCTAAATATGTGTTAATAATGAATCGATTTAGCCCAGAAAAAGTCTACAGTCTTAATAAGCCCTTGTGAAGCCTTTATAAACATGGCTTACCGGATCCCATAGGGAAAATGACAGCTTCCAGCATTACATCGTCTTGTTAGAATGTGTCATACCTCAAGCAGCAAGAGACTGCTCACTGTTCCCCCAACTGAAGTTAATTGCTCTCAACAGTCCTGTGTGGAACAGCCATGGATTTTAGTGACGGTTGCTAAAATCATTTTCCTCATACAAACAGAAATCTTCATCTCTTTTCTGTTTCTGAGTAAATAGTACATACCAGCACTATTTTAAAATAACAAACTCTTGATTGAATAATAAAAACTACAGTTAAACACTAAAAAACTCTAAGCCATCTCCGTGGAGATGTTGCCTGTACAACGGCAAAGAGAATGACTGGGGTAGGCGGAGCCTAGGAGGGATCATGTGACCAGCTTTGCTGGGCTCTTTGCCATTTCCTGTTGGGGAAGAGAATATCCCACAAGTAAGGATGACGCCGTGGACCGGACACACCTATGTTGGAGAAAGTGGTCTATCCTGCAAGATTTGTAATGCAATCTAAAGTCAGTAGTTATGAGTTTTACACTACAAAGCTGTAACATAAAACTCATAACTAAAGTGCTAAAAAGTACACTAACACCCATAAACTACCTATTAACCCCTAAACCGAGGCCCTCCCGCATCGCAAACACTAAAATAAAATTATTAACCCCTAATCTGCCGCTCCCGACATCGCTGCCACTATAATAAACATATTAACCCCTAAACCGCCGCACTCCCACATAGTAAACACTAGTTAAATATTATTAACCCCTAATCTGATGTCCCTAACATCGCCGCAACCTACATTACAGGTAAAAAAAACCTAGCCTAAACTACCAATAGCCCTTAAAAGGGCCTTTTGCGGGGCATTGCCCCAAAGAAATCAGCTCTTTTACCTGTAAAAAAAAATACAAACAACCCTCCAACAGTAAAACCCACCACCCACACAACCAACCCCCCCAAATAAAAACCGAACTAAAAAACTTAAGCTCCCATTGCCCTGAAAAGGGCATTTGGATGGGCATTGCCCTTAAAACGGCATTTAGCTCTTTTTCAAGTGCCCAAACCCCTAATCTAAAAATAAAACCCACCCAATAAACCCTAAAAAAAACTAACACTAACCCCCGAAGATCCACTGACAGTTTTGAAGACCAGACATCCATCCTCAACGAAGCCGGGAGAAGTCTTCATCCAAGCGGCAAGAAGTCATCAACGAAGCCGGGAGAAGTCTTCATCCAAGCCGGCAGAAGTGGTTCTCCAGACGGATGCATCAGCCAATAGGATTTTTTTCATTCTATCAGCCAATCGGAATTCAAGGGAAGCCATCTTGGATGACGTCTTTTAAAGGAACCTTCATTCTAGAAGAAGACTTTGATTGAAGAGGATGCTCCGCGCCGGATGTCTTGAAGATGGACCTGCTCCGCGCCGGATGGATGAAGATAGAAGATGCCGTCTGGATGAAGACTTCTGCCCGTCTGGAGGACCACTTCTGCCGGCTTGGATGAAGACTTCTCCCAGCTTCGTTGAGGACTTCTTGCCGCTTGGATGAAGACTTCTCCCAGCTTCGTTGAGAATGGATGTCCGGTCTTCAAAACTGTAAGTGGATCTTCGGGGGTTAGTGTTAGGTTTTTTTAAGGGTTAATTGGGTGGGTTTTATTTTTAGATTAGGGGTTTGGGCACTTGAAAAAGAGCTAAAGGCCCTTTAAGGGGCAATGCCCATCCAAATGTCCTTTTCAGGGCAATGGGGAGCTTAGGTTTTTTTAGTTAGGTTTTTATTTGGGGGGTTGGTTGTGTGGGTGGTGGGTTTTACTGTTGGGGGGTTGTTTGTATTTTTTTTTACAGGTAAAAGAGCTGATTTCTGCGGGGCAATGCCCCGCAAAAGGCCCTTTTAAGGGCTATTGGTAGTTTAGGCTGGGGTTTTTATTTTTATTTTGGGGGGCTTTTTATTTTGATAGGGCTATTAGATTAGGTGTAATTAGTTTAAATATCTGATAATTTCTTTTTTATTTTGTGTAATTTAGTGTTTGTTTTTGTAATTTAGGTAATTGTATTTAATTTATGTAATTGGTTTAATTGTAGTGCAATGTTAGGTGTTAGTGTAAGACAGGTTAGGTTTTATTTACAGATAAATTTATATTTATTTTAGCTAGGTAGTTAGTAAATAGTTAATAACTATTTAGTAACTATTCTACCTAGTTAAAATAAATACAAACTTGCCTGTAAAATAAAAATAAACCCTAAGCTAGCTACAATGTAACTATTAGTTATATTTTAGCTATATTAGGGTTTATTTTATAGGTAAGTATTTAGTTTTAAATAGGAATTATTTAGTTATTAATAGTAGGTTTTATTTCGATTTATTTTAATTATATTTAAGTTAGAGGGTGTTAGGGTTAGGGTGAGACTTAGGGGTTAATAAATTTAGTATAGTGGCGGCGACGTTGGGGGCGGCAGATTAGGGGTTAATAAATTTAGTATAGTGGTGGCGAAGTTAGGGGCGGCAGATTAGGGGTTATTAATATTTAACTAGTGTTTGTGATGCGGGAGTGCGGCAGTTTAGGGGTTAATATGTTTATTATAGTGGCGGCGATGTCCGGAGCAGCAGATTAGGGGTTAATAAGTATAATGTAGGTGGTGGGCGACATTGGGGGCAGCAGATTAGGGGTTAATAAGTGTAATTTAGGTGTCGGCGATGTCGGGGGCGACAGATTACGGGTTAATAAGTATAATGAAGGTGTTGGCGATGTCAGGGGCAGCAGTTTAGGGGTGTTTAGACTCGGGGAATTATGTTAGGGTGTTAGGTTGTAAACATAAATTTTCGGGCTGCGTTACGGAGCTTTACGCTGCTTTATTGCAGGAGTTAGACCTTTTTTCAGCCGCCTCTCCCAATTGATGTCTATGGGGAAATCGTGCACGAGCACGTAAAACCAGATCACCGCAGCTTTCAGCAGCGCTGGTATTGGAATGCGGTATGGAGCTCAATTTTGCTCTATGCTCACTTCTTGCCTAATAACGCTGGGTTTATGAAAACCTGTAATACCAGCGCTGTAGGTAAGTGAGCGGTGACAATAACTTGCAAGTTAGTACCGCACCCCTCATAATGCAAAACTCGTAATCTAGCCGTTTGTATTTTTAAAAATGACTTGACAAACTGATAAGGCATATTTTAAATAAAAAACACATACCAATAAAAAGTAAGGGGGCATAGTTTTTAAGTAGTTGTCGAAAGTCTGACGCCACTTCAGAGTTGGCTTGAGTTTGTGCACCTTGAACAAGTCATCTGCAAGAGGAACAAAAACAATGTAATTTGCAAAAATTATTAATAGTATTAAAACCATCTTAGATGTGAAAAAAATAATATAATTCATTTTGAGCAATTTCACGTTAAAATGATCAGTCTACACCTTAGTCATCTTAAAGTCTTACCTTAGATTAAGCCAGAAATAGCCTCCTGCACCCCTTTCTATACCATGCAGTAGGAACTGTAAAAAAACTGAATTTATGCTTACCTGATACATTTCTTTCTCTTGCGATGTATCGAGTCCACGGATTCATCCATACTTGTGGGATATTCTCCTTCCTAACAGGAAGTGGCAAAGAGAGCACCCACAGCAGAGCTGTCTATATAGCTCCTCCCTTAGCTCCACCCCCAATCATTCGACCGAAGGCTAGGAAGAAAAAGGAGAAACTATAGGGTGCAGAGGTGACTGAAGTTTTTCAAATAAAAATATACTACCTGTCTTAAATAGACAGGGCGGGCCGTGGACTTGATACATCGCAAGAGAAAGAAATTTATCAGGTGAGCATAAATTCTGTTTTCTCTTGCAAGATGTATCGAGTCCACGGATTCATCCATACTTGTGGGATACCAATACCAAAGCTTTAGGACACGGATGAAGGGAGGGACAAAGGGAGGGACAAGACAGGTACCTTAAAGGGAAGGCACCACTGCTTGTAGAACCTTTCTCCCAAAAATAGCCTCCGCAGAAGCAAAAGTATTGAATTTGTAAAATTTGGAAAAAGTATGAAGCGAAGACCAAGTAGCCGCCTTACAAATCTGTTCAACAGAAGCCTCATTTTTAAAAGCCCATGTGGAAGCCACTGCTCTAGTAGAATGAGCAGTAATCCTTTCAGGAGGCTGCTGGCCAACAGTCTCATAAGCCAAACGGATGATGCTTTTCAGCCAAAAAGAAAGAGAGGTAGCCATAGCCTTTTGACCTCTCCACTTACCAGAATAGACAACAAACAACAAAGATGTTTGACGAAAATCTTTAGTTGCTTGTAAGTAAAATTTTAAAGCACGAACCAAATCAAGATTGTGCAACAGACGTTACTTCTTGGAAGAAGGATTAGGACACAGAGAAGGAACAACAATTTCCTGATTGATATTCCTGTTAGTAACAACCTTAGGTAGGAACCCAGGCTTGGTACGCAAAACCACCTTATCAGCATGGAACACAAGATAAGGTGAGTCACATTATAAGCAGATAGTTCAGAAACTCTTCGAGCTGAAGAGATAGCAATTAGAAACAGAACTTTCCAAGATAGAAGCTTAATATCTATGGAATGCATGGGTTCAAACGGAATCCCTTGAAGAACTTTAAGAACTAAATTCAAACTCCATGGCGGAGCAACAGGTTTAAACACAGGCTTGAATCTAACTAAAGCCTGACTAAACGCCTGAACGTCTGGAACATCTGCTAGACTTTTATATAAAAGAATAGACAAAGCAGATATCTGTCCCTTTAAGGAACTAGCCGATAATCCCTTCTCCAATCCTTCTTGGAGAAAAGACAATATCCTAGGAATCCTAATCTTACTCCATGAGTAACCCTTGGATTCACACCAATAAAGATAGTTTCGCCATATCTTATGATAAATTTTCCTGGTGACAGGCTTTCTAGCCTGAATCAGGGTATTAATGACCGACTCAGAAAAACCACGCTTTGATAAAATCAGGCGTTCAATCTCCAAGCAGTCAGACGCAGAGAAATTAGATTTGGATGCTTGAATGGCCCTTGGATTAGAAGGTCCTGCCTCTTCGGCAGAGTCCACAGTGGAACAGATGACATGTCCACCAGGTCTGCATACCAAGTCCTGCGCGGCCATGCAGGTGCTATCAAAATCACAGAAGCTCTCTCCTCCTTGATTCTGGCAACCAGACGTGGAAGGAGAGGAAACGGTGGAAATACATAGGCCAGGTTGAAGGACCAGGGCATTGCTAGAGCATCTATCAGTACTGCCTGGGGATCCCGGGACCTGGACCCGTAACAAGGAAGTTTGGCGTTCTGGCGGGACGCCATCAGATCCAATTCTAGTATGCCCCATAGCTGAGTCAGCTGGGCAAATACTTCCGGATGGAGCTCCCACTCCCCCGGATGAAAAGTCGGGCGACTTAGGAAATCCGCCTCCCAGTTCTCTACCCCTGGGATATGGATTGCTGAAAGATGGCAAGAGTGAGTCTCCGCCCATCGGATTATTTTGGTTACCTCCATCATCGCTAGAGAACTCTGTGTTCCTCCTTGATGATTGATATAAGCTACAGTCGTGATGTTGTCCGACTGAAATCTGATGAATTTGGCCGCAGCTAGCTGAGGCCACGCCTGAAGCGCATTGAATATCGCTCTCAGTTCTAGAATATTTATCGGGTGGAGAGTTTCCTCCCGAGACCATAAGCCCTGTGCTTTCAGGGAGTTCCAGACTGCACCCCAGCCCAGCAGGCTGGCATATGTCGTTACTATGAGCCACTCTGGCCTGCGGAAACACATTCACTGAGACAGGTGGTCCTGAGACAACCACCAGAGAAGAGTCTCTGGTCTCCTGATCCAGATGTATTTGAGGAGATAAATCTGCATAATCCCCATTCCACTGATCGAGCATGCATAGTTGCAGAGGTCTGAGGTGTAGGCGGGCAAAAGGAACTATGTCCATTGCCGCTACCATAAGTCCGATTACCTCCATACACTGAGCCACTGATGGCCGAGGAATGGAATGAAGAGCTCGACAGGTGGTTAAGAGTTTTGATTTTCTTACCTCCGTCAGAAAAATATTCATCTCTACCGAGTCTATCAGAGTCCCTAGGAATGAAATTCTTGTGAGAGGGAAGAGAGAACTCTTTTTTATGTTCACCTTCCACCCATGAGATCTCAGAAAAGCCAACACGATGTCCGTGTGAGACTTGGTTAGCTGGAAAGTCGACGCTTGAATTAAGATGTCATCTAGATAAGGCGCCACTGCTATGCCCTGCGGTCTTAGAACCGCCAAAAGGGACCCTAGTACCTTTGTGAAAATTCTGGGAGCCGTGGCCAACCCGAAGGGAAGGGCCACAAACTGGTAATGCCTGTCCAGAAAAGCGAATCTGAGAAGTTGATGATGATCTCTGTGAATAGGGATGTGCAGATACGCATCCTTTAAGTCCACGGTAGTCATATATTGACCCTCCTGGATCAGAGCCAGAATAGTCCGAATAGTCTCCATCTTGAATGATGGTACTCTGAGGAATTTGTTTAAAATTTTGAGATCCAAAATTGGTCTGAAAGTTCCCTCTTTTTTGGGAACCATAAACAGGTTTGAGTAAAACCCTAGCCCTTGTTCCGCTTTTGGAACTGGGTGGATCACTCCCATGGTATGTAGGTCTTCTACACAGCGTAAGAACGCCTCTCTCTTTGTCTGGTTTGCAGACAATTGAGAAATGTGAAATCTCCCCCTTGGAGGGGAGTCTTTGAAGTCCAGAAGATATCCCTGGGACACAATTTCTAAAGCCCAGGAATCGTGAACATCTCTTGCTCAAGCCTGAGCGAAGAGAGAGAGTCTGCCCCCTACTAGATCCGGTCCCGGACCAGGGGCTACCCCTTCATGCTGTCTTGGAGGCAGCTGCAGGCTTCTTGGCCTGTTTACCCTTGTTCCAAGCCTGGTTAGGTCTCCAGACTGACTTGGATTGGGCAAAATTCCCCTCTTGCTTTGCAGCAGGGGAAGCTGAAGCGGGACCACCCTTAAAGTTCCAAAAGGAACGAAAGTTATTTTGTTTGGTCCTCATTTTATTTGTTTTATCCTGAGGGAGGGCATGGCCTTTCCCTCCAGTGATGTCGTGCTAAAATGGCAAAACCTGAATTCTTTGCCGCTAATTTAGCCATTTGAAAAGCGCCGTCTGTAATGAAAGAATTAGCCAGCTTAAGGGCCTTAATTCTATCCATAATATCCTCTAATGGAGTCTCCATCTGAAGAGCCTCTTCTAGAGCCTCGAACCAGAAAGCAGCTGCAGTAGTTACAGGAACAATGCATGCAATAGGATGGAGAAGAAAACCTTGATGAACAAAAATTTTCTTTAGGAGACCCTCTAATTTTTTATCCATAGGATCTTTGAAAGCACAACTGTCTTCGATAGGTATAGTTGTACGCTTGGCGAGAGTAGAAATAGCTCCCTCCACCTTAGGAACCGTCTGTCACGAGTCCCGCATGGTGTCAGATATGGGAAACATTTTCTTAAAAACAGGAGGGGGAGCGAACGGTATACCTGGTCTATCCCATTCCTTAGTAACAATATTCGCAATCCTCTTAGGGACTGGAAAAAACATCAGTGTAAACAGGAACCTCTAAATATTTGTCCATTTTACACAATTTCTCTGGGACCACTATAGGGTCACAATCATCTAGAGTCACTAATACCTCCCTGAGCAACAAGCGGAGGTGTTCAAGCTTAAATTTAAAGGCCGTCATATCAGAATCTGTCTGAGGGAGCGTCTTTCCTGAATCAGAAATCTTTCCCTCAGATAGCAAATCCCTTACCCCTACTTCAGAACATTGTGAGGGTATATTGGATACGGCTACTAAAGCGTCAGAAGGCTCAGCATTTGTTCTTAACCCAGAGCTGTCACGCTTTCCTTGTAACCCAGGCAGTTTAGATAAAACCTCTGTGAGGGTTGTATTCATAACTGTGGCCATGTCTTGTAAAGTAAACTAAGTCGACGCACTAGAGGCACTTGGCGTCACTTGTGCGGGCGTACTGGTTGTGACACTTGGGGAGAGCTAGAAGGCATAACCTCATTTCCTTCTGTCTGAGAATCATCTATTGCTATGTTTTTAAGTGCTATAATATGCTCATTAAAATTTATAGACATATCAGTGCAAGTGGGACACATTCTAAGAGGGGGTTCCACAATGGCTTCTAAACACACAGAACAAGGAGTTTCCTTGATGCCAGACATGTTAAACAGGCTAGTAATGAAACAAGCAAGCTTGGAAAAACACTATATTCAAAGTACATAATACTTAGAAAAAAAACGGTTCTGTGCCTTTAAGAGAAAAAAAAGATGCACAAACTCTGCAAAACAGTGTAAAAAGCAGTAAACTTTTCGAAATTTTTACAGTGGAATCATAAAGCCTTAGTAATATTGCACCACCAAACAAATAAACGATTAACCCTTTAATGTAAAAACCGGATTGACAATGTCAAAAACCGGTTATATTAAACGTTCAGCACCTTGCCACAGCTCTGCTGTGGCGCCTACCTGCCCTTAGGGATAAATTTGTGAGGAAAAAGCTTCCTTTAGGCCCTCAAGTACAACAGGACTCTCTGGAGAAGCAGCTGGAAGACTTGTAAGAAAAAGAAACTGCGCAACTGAGGCGCGAAAATAGGCCCCTCCCACCTCACTCAATGTTTGTGGGGCCTAAAAGAAACACACTAAAGTGTTTCTAAACTAGCCATGTGGGTTAATAACCCTTAAATAAGCCATAATGACCCCTCAAAGTCCCTCAAAACTTTAATCTTTTAATTAAAAAGCGTTATTTCTATAAGTGTCACCAGTAACCACTGAGCCCTTTATGCAAGCTGGGATTCCATAGTAAATGTCTGAACACAGCTTACCCTTCCCTCATGGGGATACTGTCAGCCTTTTCTAGAATTAACACAGTCTGTCTAGAAAAAAATTGACTGAACATACCTCAATGCAGCTTAGCATGCAAACCGTTCCCCCAACTGAAGTTTTCCTGTACTCCTCCGCCTCTGTGGGAACAGCAGTGGATCTTAGTTACAAAGTGCTAAGATCATCATCCTCCTTGCAGAAATCTTCATCCCTTTTCTGCCAGAGTGTGAATAGTACACACCGGTACCATTTAAAATAACAAACTTTTGCTTGAGAAAATAAAAACTAACATTTTTGTCACCACACTCACTTTACCCTTCCTAGTACTTAGAGTAGGCAAAGAGAATGACTGGGGGGTGGAGCTAAGTGAGGAGCTATATAGACAGCTCTGCTGTGGGTGCTCTCTTTGCCACTTCCTGTTAGGAAGGAGAATATCCCACAAGTATGGATGAATCCGTGGACTCGATACATCTAGCAAGAGAAAGTAATTTTAAAATGAATATTGTTTCTGGCCACTTTGAAATGGCTGCCAAGCTCCGCACACTGATGACATCACGATCTGGGCTGCATATGGCGTCCAATCACAAAGGCTAACTAGTTGGATTCAACAGACTGTCAACCCATGACATTCAGAAACTAGGGTCCCACGGACGGCGCCCGACCCTAAGAGGGTAGATAAAATTATGGAAAAGAAACCAGAACTGAAACAAAACAAGGCGACCCCAATAAAACCAGGTTCCAGCTAGAAGAGATATTCAGTAGAGTGCCTAGATGCAGACCAGATTGTGATGATAACAGTAGGAGGAGCATGGAAGCCAATTTCAAAGTGACCAGAAACAATATTAATTTTAAAATAACTATCGTTCCTGCTGCATGATATAGAAAGGAATGCAGGAGGCTAGTTGCAGCTTAATCTAAGGTAAGACTTTAAGATGACTAAGGTGTAGACTGTCCTTTTAAATAATTTTCTACACAGGTTAAAGTAAAGTCCCTTTAAAAGGGACAGTCTAGTCCAAATTAAACTTTCATGATTCAAATATAGCATGTACTTTTAAACAACTTTCCAATTTACTTTTATCATCAAATTAGCTTGTTATTCTTTGTTGAAAGCTAAATCTAGGTAGGCACATATACTAATTTATAAGCCCTTGAAGGCTGCCTCTTATCTGAATGCAATTGATTGTTTTTTACAGCTAGAGGGTGTTCGTTCATGTGTGCCATATGGATAAGATTGTGCTCAGGCCCGTGGAGTTACATGTTAGAGGGCACTGATTGGCTAAAATGCAAGTCTGTCAAAAGAAATGAGATAAGGGGGCAGACTGAAGAGGCTTAGATACAAGGTAATCATAGAGGTAAAAAGTGTATTAATATAACAGTGTTGGTTATGCAAAACTGGGGAATGGGCAATAAAGGGATTATCTATATTTTTAAACAAAAACTCTGGAGTAGACTGTTCCTTTAAGATAAACATTTAAAAAAGGTAAAAAAGTTTTTCTTTAGGGGAATAAAAGTCAAAAAATAAAATGCTCTAATGTGTTATATGCAAGCAACAGTACAATAGCAAAATGCTCTAACTGGCAGCTCCAGAGCAGCAATGTACTCTTCGTAGCTAGTTGGTGATTGGTGGCTATACACATATGCATCCTGTCATTGGCTCATGATATGTTTTTACCTAGTCCCCAGAAGTTCAGACGCTCTGGAGCTGAAGTTAAATATGCCTTTAACTCCTTTACAGGGGTTAAGCATGGTTATATGCATGCAATATCACACACATTTAGTTTTTGAACTTTTAAATCCTTTAAACCTTATCAAAATTATTATTTTATTTGCACATAATCTTATTTCATCAGCTCTCTCTGTTCAGCAACTCCATCATATTGTGTAACACACTAGAACTATAGGTCCATTAGATAATATACATTAATATTTGGCCTTCCACATTGCCAGACAGTAGACAATATAAAGGTGTATGTAAAGGCAAGTTTCCAAATGACCCTGGTTTATTGTATTTTTTGCCTTCCATATCCTATGGGTGTGCATAGTGGTGTGGTCAGTACTTAAGATAACCATAAGAGGGCATACATAGGAAAAAATGAAAACATTGCCTAGTTTACAAAAAAAACAACATAATTTATACTTCCTTGATAAATTCTTTTCATGGCATGGAGAGTCCACGAATCCATTCAATTACTAGTGGGAATTCAACTCCTGGCCACTAGGTGGAGGCAAAGAACACCCCAGCAAAACCTTAAGTATCCTCCCATTACCCACAAACCCCAAGTCATTCAGCCGAGGAATTATGGAAAGAGAAGACTCAAAGGGTATAGAGGTGCCTGAGGTCTAGAAAAATTCCAAAAAGCCGTCTTAAAAATAAGGGCGGGTCGTGGACTCTCCATCCCAGAAAAGAAAAATCAGGTAAGTATAAATTATGTTTTCTTTCCAATGGCATGGAGAGTCCACAAATCCATTAAATTACTAGTGGGAACCAATACCAAAGCTAGAGTCCACAGAATGGAAAGGAAGAATACACAAGACAGGCGAACCTAAACAGAAGGCACCATCGCTTGAAGAACTTTGCGCCCAAAAGAAGCCTCAGCTGAGGCAAAAACATAAAATTTGGAAAAAGTATGCAATGATGACCAAGTAGCCGCCTTGCAAATCTGTTCCATAGAAGCATAATTTTTAAAGGCCCAAGAGGAAGCAACAGCCCTAGAGGAGTGAGATGTAATTTTCTCTGGAGGTTGCTGTCCAGCTGTCTCATAAGCCAATCGAATAACACTTCTCAACCAGAAGGAGAGAGTAGAAGAAGTGTTCTTCTGACCCCTCTGTTTACCTGAAAAGACAACAAAAAGAGCAGAAGATTGACTAAAATCTTTCGTAGCCTGTAAATAGAACCTTAAAGTGAAGGTCAATTTTGACGAATTAGTGCCCGGTCTTTAATAATCCTATTAAAAACAAGAACACTTTAACTCATCAAAATTGACATTTCAAGCGTTTTCTTCAAAAACTTATCTTTTAATCCTGAAAGCTGCTCCATTGATTCCCCAGGCCGTCGGAAGCCTCTGCTTACATCAAAAATGACGAATACGGCTTCCTCTAATCACAGCGTTCCCCGGGGGGGGGGGGGGGGGGGGAATCATGGCCTGAGGGAATGCCATGATTGGATGAAGCCGGATTCATAATTTTGGACCCGCGAAGAGGACTTGCGACAGGCGGAGGAAGTGCTGCAGCGGCTTTCAGGATTAAAAGGTAGGTTTTTGAAGAAACCGCTTGAAATATCAATTTTGATGAATTAAAGTGTTCTTGTTTTTAATAGGATTATTAAAGACCGGGCACTAATTCGTCAAAATTGACCTTCACTTTAAAGCACGCACAACATCCAGATTGATCAATAACCGCTCCATCTTAGAGGAAGGATTAGGACAAAATGAAGGAACAACAATTTCTTGGTTGATATTGCGTTCCGAGATCACCTTAGGTATAAAACATAATTTAGAAGAGAGAACCGCCTTATCCGCATGAAGAATAAGATAAGGAGAATCACACTGTAGAGGTGAAAGCTCCAAAACTGTACTGGCAGAGAAAATTGCAAGCAGAAACAAAACCTTCCAGGACAATAAATTGATGTCAACAGAATGTATAGGCTCAAATGGACCCTGCTGCAGAACTTTAAGAATCAGATTAAGACTCCAAGGAGGAGCAATTGACCTAAACACAGGCCTGATTCTAACCAAAGCCTGGACAAAAGATTGAACATCTGGCAAAATTGCCAGACGCTTCTGCAGAAGAATCGACAGAGCCGAAATCTGACCCTTTAGGGTACTGACTGATAAACTCTTCTGCAAGCCCTCGTGCAGAAAGGACATCTACGCCATACCTGATAATAAATCTTGCGAGAAACAGGCTTACGAGTCTGAAACATAGTCTCAATAACCTTCACAGAAAAACCTTGTCTGAACAAGACTAAGCGTTCAATCTCCAAGCAGTCAGCTTCAGAGAAACTAAGTTTGGATGGAGGAAGGAACCCTGAAGTAGATCCTTCCTCAGAGGCGATTTCCAGATAAATTAGACCGAAATCCCATGGCACTGCCAGGGCATCTACCAGAGCTGCTTAAGGATCTCCCGATCTTGCTCCGTATCTTGGAAGTTTGGCGTTTAGATGAGATGCCATCAGATCCTGCTCCGGAACTCCCTACTAGAGGGTTAACATCAAAAAAACATCCGGATGGAGAGCCCATTCCCCTGGATAAAAGGTCTGCCTGCTCAGATAATCCGCTTCCCAGTTGTCCACCCCTGGGATATGAATGGCAGAGAGATGACAATTGTGAGACTCTGGCCACTGAAGAATGCGCGTCACCTCCTTAATAGCTAACATGCTCCGAGTTCCTCCTTGGTGGTTGATATATGCCACCAAAGAGATTTGTCCAATTGAAATCTGATAAACCAGACTAAAACTCAGTTGAGGCCAAACTGATAGAGCATAGAGAATTGCTCTCAATTCTAGGATATTTATAGACTCCTTCTGATTCCAAAAGTCCATGAGCTCTTAGGGACCCCCAAACTGCTCCCCAGCCTAACAGGCTGGCATCCTTGGTCACAATCTCTCAAGGTCTCAGGAAACAAGTGCCCTGAGACAAAAGGTCCTGGGAGATCCACCAAGACAGAGACATCCTTGTCTGAAAGTCTAAAACTATCCTCTGAGAGAGATCAGAGTGGACTCCGTTCCATTGATTGAGCATACATAACTGTAGGTCTCAGATGGAAGCGGGCAAACTGAATAATGTCCATGGATGCCACCATGAGACCAATTACTTCAATGCATACAGCTACTGATGGACGAACAGAGGACTGAAGAGAACTACAGGCCTCCAGAGGTTTGACTTTTCTGATCTCCGTCAAAAAAAAAATCTTCATATATACCGATTCTAAGCACATAACCAGAAAACATACCCTGGTACTTGGTACCAAGGAACTTTTTCCTAGATTCACTTTCCACTCGTGAGAGCGTAGAATAGCCAACAGAGAACCTGTACGGGATCTTGCCAACTAAAAAGATGGCGTCTGGACCAAGATATCGCAGAGGTAAGGAGCCACCTCAATCCCTAGAGATCTGGCCCCAGCCAAAAGAGCCCCTAAAACCTTTGTAAAGATTTGAGGAGCAGTGGCGAGGCTGAAATTGGGATCTTGCTAACTGAAAAGATGGTTCCTGGACCAAGATATCGTCCAGATAAGGAGCCGCCTCAATCCCTAGAGATCTGGCCACAACCAAAAGAGCCCCTAGAACTTTTGTAAACATTTGAGGAGCAGCGGCGAGGCTGAAATTGGATCTCAATCCAAAAAAGTGTACCTCAGGAACTTGAAATGTTCCCTGTGGATAGGCACATGAAGATACGCATCATTTAGTTCTATAGTGGTCATAAACTGACCCTCCTGAACCAGAGGGAGACTTGAACGAACAGTCTCCATTTTGAAGGATGGGACCTTGAGAAACTTGTTGAGAGCCTTTAAGTCTATAATGGGTCAAAAAGTTCCCTCCTCTTTGGGAACTACAAAAAGATTCAAACACAATCCCTGACCCTGTTCTGCTAGAGGAATTGGGATAATCACTCCCAGAAAGGACAAATCCCTAACACAGTTTAAGCCACTGCCCAAGGATCTGGAGCTTCGCAAATCCAAGGCTGCTGAAAAAAGGAAAGCCTGCCCCCTACTTGATCCAAAACTGGATCAAGGGCGGCCCCTTCATGCTGACTTAGCCTCAGTGAAAGGCTTTCTGGATTGCTTACCCTTGTTCCAGGGCTGGTCAGTTTTAGAAGACGAGGAAGATCTCTGTCCCTTGATGTTACGAAAGCAACAAAAATTAGAAGTCTGATGACCCTTGGGTCTATTCTTCTTATCCTGTGGTAAAAAAACTCCCTTTCCACCAGTAACCATGGAAATTATCTCTGCCAGACTAGGACCAAATAAAGTCTTACCCTTAAAAGGTAGAGACAGAAGCTTGGATTTAGAAGTCACATCCGCAGACCAAAACCTTAACCAAAGGGCTGGCTCCCAACTTGCATACTGCATCACAGATAAAAGTGTTAGCCAGCTTTAGAGCCTTGATCCTATCCTGGATCTCCTCTATAGTAGTCTCTTCTGAAACTAGATTATACAAAGAGGCACACCAATAAGAGGCTGCACCAGCAAATGTCTAAAAACTAGCAACTAGTTGCTACTGCAAACCCTGATGAAGAAATGCAGAAACATTTTTCAGTTTCTTATCCATAGGGTCTCTAAAAGAGGAACTATCCTCAAGAGGAATAGTAGTTCTCTTGGCTAAGGTAGATATAGCGCCCTCCACTCTAGGAACAGTGCGCCACAGATCTCGCACTGAATCAGCCACAGGAAACATCTTTTTAAAAAACACATGAGACGGGTTAAAAGGAACACCCTGGCTTCTCCCATTCCTGAGATATTATGTCAGACATGTGATCTGGAACAGGAAAAACCTCCACAGATTTAGGTTTGACATAAAAAAACTCTATTCAGTTTATTAGCCTTTTTAGGGGCCTCTGCAACAGTTTCAGAGTTATCCAAAGTAGCTAAAATCTCCTTCAAAAGTAAACGGAGATGCTCCAGTTTAAATTAAAATTAACCTCCTCAGAGTCTATTGTACTAGAAACTGCAGATTCTGAATCAGAGATCTCACCCTCAGAAGCTGCAGAGGAATTATCCTCGCTAGATAACCAAGACTAACCAAATCAGTCTTGGCGGAATCAGAACCCATAGAAATGTACTTAGATTTCCTCTTCCCTTTACCAGAACTAGTGAAAGCACTTAGGGCTGCAGAAACTGCAGAAGTCAACTGTGCAGCAAATCTTTAGGCAAACAAAAACTCTCAGAGACTGACTTAGAGGAACCGCAGGGCACTTTATGTGAATCTGTCAAAGACTGGGACATGTTAGCAGAAAGCTGAGACAACTCCTGAACAGCATTATCTTGAGAAAAAGAAGACTCGGATAAGGAATCATTATCCTTAGATAATAAAAACTTTAAGACAAAAGAAAAAAAATACACAGGAGGTATAACCTGGGCATCAGCACAATAAAGATATTTATTAAATGACAGAAAAAGCTTGGGATCGGCTTCCATAGTAAATAAAATAGCCCTTCATTTCCCCTATACTCTAATTTCAATAGAAAAAATAGAATACAATTCTAAGCATAGATAAATAATTATTGAAACCTGCACCTCCACACTCCAGCCACACTGGAGAGACTCAGCCAAAACCAAAAAAGCCTTCACATGACAGAACAGTGCCCTGAACTGCTGCCCAATAAATCCCCAACCTTTAAAAGGGATATTCAGTCCCATAAGGATCCACCTTGTTTTTTAAGTATCCTTTTTATTGTTTTGTCAAAAAAAGGAACTCCTTAGTGCTGCATCCTTCTCACCTAGAAGGTAAAAGCACTTACCTGTGGATCCGCTGTAGGGTAGGTACAGCAAACAGGTGTGACAGAATCCTCACCGACATAGACCTGTAGATAAAGAAAAAAAAGAGTAACCAACCCTGGTTTTCTATATAGGGGTAGCAAAAATATTGGAAGATAAGCAAAGACCACCTCGCCGTCTTCCAACTTCTAAAAGCCACCATTACTCTTACTTAAGAGAATTACATGGACACAGCATAACCCCAATCCTTGCTTGCTTTAAGTACCCATTAAAGGATTAACAACTTGATTTCTTAAGACACCTTCTTCGCACATCATCTACAATGTTACGCAGGCAAAGAATGACTGGGGATTGTGGTTAATGGGAGGATACTTGAGGCTTTGCTGGGGTGTTCTTTGTCTCCACCTGGTGGCCACTAGTTGAATTACCACTAGTTATTGAATGGATTTGTGGACTCTCAATGCCACTGGAAAGAAAAGTAGTTTGCAAGAATTTCCTTCAATATTCTTTTTGTGGGAATACAAACAAACTGAGGAGGTCCAACATGGTGAAAGCATGTAAGGAAGTAGAATAAACTGCTTTGCACAACTGATCAACTGGAGCATCATTATACCTATTCCATAATGAAGTCGGAGGCCATGGTAGGATAAGCTTTGGCTTTAAAAACTTTAAAGTTTTCGTTCTGAGCTCATAGGATATCAGATTCACAGAGATAACCAAGTATAAATATGAAGGCCTTATATCTCCATTATCTTGATTTATTTAAGCTTACTAGTCAATCTGAGGAATAGGCCAGAATGATGAAACAAGTATTATAGAAATTTATAGTATAATAATGGATCAACTGAAATGAGTTTTTTAAAACCGCATTATGTCAATTAAAAAGAAAAATAACAAAGAAAACTCATAGCAGAGTCCTGAAACAGACAGACTAACCGGAAAAATCGGCCTAACACATTTTATTATAGGTTAACAAACAAAGCAAAGTGCAGAACCCTTCACAGAACCAATAGATTGCCATGCTTAGAGAAATGCCAAATTCATTGGAATTGATATAATATCAAAGATGAAATCTACTTTTTATTTTAGGGTAAGAACTTTGATAAATAACAGGATTTGATTTTGGAGAACATATTTTTGTGAACAGGGACTGAGAATTAACCATTTCTCATTTTCATAAATATAATCCTAAACACTTTGGGCTAGATTACGAGTGGAGCACCATTTATCGCTCCCGCTTTAACTCCGCTAGAAGTAAGCTTTTTGCACGTGTCAGTAGCGTGCGTATTACAAGTTCAAAGTAAAAACATAAATTATGCTTACCTCATAATTTTATTTCCATCGTGGGGAGGAGAGTCCACGGCTTCATTCATTACTTTAGGGACATAAGAACCTGGCCACCAGGAGGAGGCAAAGACACCCCAGCCAAAGGCTTAAATACCTTCCCCACTCCCCTCATCCCCCAGGGTATAAATGATGCCAGAAGATAAATTAAATTTGGGTCCGCCCACCGGAGTTACGAGAGGGAGCCGTGGACTCTCCTCCCCACGATGGAAATAAAATTATCAGGTAAGCATAATTTATGTTTTCCATCTAAAGGAGAGGAGAGTCCATGGTTTCATTCAGTGTCCTCTAAAGCTTGGGTATATGTTTACCAAAAGTAATGAATGAAGACGTGGACTCTCCTCTCCTTTAGATGGAAAACATAAATTATGCTTACCTGATAGGGTAAAAAGGTGGACCCTAATCTGAGGGCACCACAGCCTGTAAAACCCTTCTCCCAAAAACAGCTTCCGCAGAAGAAAAAACGTCACATTTGTAAAACTTTGTAAATGTGTGTGAGGACCAGGTAGCCGCCTTACAAATTTGCTCCATAGAGGCCTCATTCTTGAAGGCCCAAGACAAAGCCACAGCTCTAGTTGAATGAGCTGTGATCCTCTGAGGAAGCTTATGTCCCACTGTCTAATAGGCCAAGCGAATTAAGCTCCTCAACCAAAAGGACAAAGAAGTAGAAGAGGCCCTCTGCCCTTTGCGCTTCCCGGAATACACCACACAAAGAAATGTAGACTGTCTGAAATCCTTCGTAGCCTGAAGATAGAACTTTAAGGCCCGAACCATATCCAGATTATGAAGTAACCTCTCCTTAGAAGAAGAAGGGTTAGGACACAAAGAAGGAACAATTATTTCCTGATTGATGTAATGGTTAGACACCACTTTGGGAAGAAACCCCAAACCGGTGCAAAGAACAGCCTTATCCGTATGAAAGACCAGATAAGGAAGCTCGAATTGCAAGGCAGCCAGCTCAGATACTCTGCGTGCCGATGCAACGGCCAACAGAAAGAGAACCTTCCAGGACAGAATCTTAATGTCAATAGAATGCATAAGCTCAAACGGAACCCTATGCAATACCTTAAGGACCAAGTTTAAGCTCCATGGGGGAGCAGACTGCCTAAAGACAGGTCTGATTCTAGACTGTCATGTCATTATCCTACTGGCCTTTAAATAGTAGGTAGAGGCTCCTCTGATACTTCCTGTATAAATCAGTTCCTCCTACATAATACTTTGCTTGGTATTGTGTCTTGCAAGTTAAAGCAGGACTTTCCTGAGCCTGACTCTCCCACTACCATTTAAACTAACACCTCTTAGACCTTGCTCCAGAACGTGACTTCTCTGGAGTGACTTCGGATTCGATCCGTTTGCAGCTATCAGTCTCACCTGTTAGCTTTACTCCTTAACGAACCACCATACATCAGAGTGCAGCTAGTCTGCAACTTCGGAAACTTTCACCGACAAGCGGTGACGTCACATGCTGAAGATCGAACGCAGCCTCCAGCTGCCTGTCACCACCGCTTCTCCTTTCCTTCCATCTGCACGGAGCACGACTGAAGGAACTCCTGTGCAAAGTAAGATAGTACGCTAACCAGTACTCATTTTGTTATGTTACCTTAAGCTAATTTTACCTAGTTATATCCTTTTTTTACATTGTCTAAGTGGAATATCGATATCTCTTATGCGCATAACTTTGCTTAAGCACTTAAAAATATATACTAAGGTTACATATTATGTAAAGCACTGCTGTAATTATTTGGTGTTCAAACACAGGTGGCAGCCATAGTGTTTTCACATTTACCTAACCTCACAATCTCGCTACCTGATTTTTGGAGATTAAACATTACTCAAGGGAGTAATTGATGTTCGTTTTCAGTAAACAGACTGCTACAAAAAAAACTCATTAAAACTACCTCTGCAGTTTAGGTTCATAAAAAATTAATTTCTTTATCTTACAGAAATAATTGATCTTAGACAGAGCCTGAACAAAAGATTGACTCTCAGGAAGCTCAGTGAGTCTCCTGTGCAACAAGCTGAAGTCTGTCCCTTTAAGGAACTGGCGGCAAGACCCTTCTCCAAACCATCTTGGAGAAAAGACAGAATCCTGGATACCTTCACCTTGTGCCAAAGATATCCGTGTTTCTCACACCAGGACAAGTAAGTCCTCCAAACCTTATGGTAGATGCGACGAATGACTGGCTTTCTTGCCTGAACTAGAGTGTCAATCACACTTTCAGAAAAACCTCTCTTGGCTAAAATTAAGCGTTCAATCTCCACGTAGTCAGCCTCAGAGAAACGAGATTTTGATGTTGAAAGGGACCCTGTTCCAGCAGATCCCTGCGACAGGGTAACCTCCATGGCAGAGAGGATGACATCCCCACCAGATCCGCAAACCACGTCCTCCGTGGCCATGAAGGAGCAATCAGGATGGCCGAAGCTCGCTCCTGCTTGATACGTGCCACTACATGAGGTAGAAGTGGCAACGGTGGAAAAATGTAAGCTAGGCTGAATCCCAAAGGCCCCACTAAGGCATCTATCAGCTCTGCCTGGGGATCCCTTGACCTGTATCGGGGTAGCTTGTAATTGAGTCTGGACGCCATGAGATCTCTCTCTGGCGTTGCCCATTTGAGGCAAATCTCTGCAAACACTTTGGGGTGAAGAGACCATTCCCCCGGATGGAAAGATTGCCTGCTGAGAAAGTCCGCTTCCCAGTTGTCCACACCTGGAATGCGGATCGCTGAGAGCGAGCAGCTGTGGGACTCCAACCACTCCAAAATACGAGACACCTCCCTCATTGCTAGGGAGCTCCTCAAAGCCACCAAGGTAATGTTGTCGGTCTGGAATCTGATGAAGCTGAATGACCCCAGAGGAGGCCACGCCCTCAGAGCATTCTAGATTATTCGAAGTTCCAGAATATTTATTGAAAGGAGAAACTCCTCCCGGGTTCATTTTCCTTGTGCCAATCTGGCACCCCAAACAGCTCCCCATCCTGCCAGACTCGCGTCCGTGGTCACAATCTCCCAGGACGGTCTCAGGAAGGATGTCCCCAGGGACAGATGCTCCGGAACGGATCCACCTAGATAGGGAGTCCCTGGTCCGAGCATCCATGGATATCTGCTGTGATAGATCTGAATGATCGCCGTTCCACTGTCTCAACATGCACAACTGAAGAGGTCTGAGATGGAACCTGGCGAAAGGGATGACGTCTATGCTGGAAACCATGAGCCCGATCATCTCCATACACTGAGCTTGAGTAAGACTGAAGGGCAAGACAGGTGGACGCAATCTTCCTGCATCGTTGATCTGTGAGAAATATTTTCATGGACATAGAGACTAATATCGTGCCCAGGAACTCCAATCTGTTGCTGGGAACCAGGGAACTCTTTCCTGAGTTGATCTTTCAACCGTGAGATTGGAGCAATAAAAAAAGAGCCCTCGAATGATCCTCTGCAAGGCTGGAGGACGGCGCCTGGACTAGGATGTCGTCCAAATAGGGCGCCACAGCAATGCCCCTGGATCTGGCCACTGCAAGAAGCGCCCTCAGAACCTTTGTGAAGACTCTCGGGCCATGGCGAAGGGAAGGGCCACAAACTGGAAGTGTTGGTTCAGAAATGCAAATCTTAGGAACTTGAAGTGGTTCCAGTGAATTGGAACATGAAGGTAAGCATCCTTCAAGTCTATTGTCATCATGAACTGTCCCTCTTGAACTAGGGGCAGAATAGATCTGATCGTTTCCATTTTGAACGATGGAACAGCCAGAAACTTGTTTAAACACTTTAGGTCCAGAATCGGGCGGAACGTGCCCTCCTTCTTTGGAACCAAAAAGAGATATGAAAAGTACCCTAGACTCCTTTCTGCTCGGGGTACTGGTACGATAACAACAAGAGAGGAGAGATCCCTCACACAATCTAGAAAGGCCTCTCTCTTTTCCGGTCTTGAAGACAGGTTTGACTGGAGGAATCTGCCCCTGGGCGAATGGGACCTGAACCCTATCCTGTAACCCTGGGTGACAACCTCCAGAACCCAAGGGTCCTGAACATAATGCAACCAGGCTTCGGAGAAGAAAGACAATCTGCCCCCCTACTTGGTCCGGAGACCGGTCAGGGGCCACCCCTTCATGTCGATTTAGTCTCAGTGGGCTTCTTGTTCTGCTTGGACTTGTTCCAAGACTGAGCAGGCTTCCAAGTTCCCTTGGACTGATCTGCGTTTGCAGCGGGCTGCTGGCGCTGGACCTTGTCCACGCGAAAGGGATGAAAAGTAGATCCTTTAGGCTTTGCCTTCTTATCCTGCGGTAGGAAAGCTCCCTTGCCTCCCGTAACTGTGGATATGATCGAATCCAATCCTGGACCGAACAGAATCTTTTCTTGAAAAGGCAGGGACAACAGCCTCAACTTAGAGGTCATGTCCGCAGACCAAGACTTTAGCCACAGAGCCCTGCGAGCTGAAACGGAGAATCCTGAAACCTTTGCGTTCAGGCGAATAATTTGCATATTGGCATCACAAATTAAAGAATTGGCGACCTTCAACGCTTTACTCCTATCCTGTATCCCTTCGATGGAAGTCTCCCTCTCCACCATATCACACAGGGATTCACACCAATATGTTGCAGCTCCGGAAACTGCGGCTACAGCCACTGCCGGTTGAAAAACAAACTCTGTGCGTTGAAACATTTTCCTTAACATGTTTTCCAACTTTTTATTCATGGGCTCTTTAAACGACAAACTATCCTCGAGAGGAATAGTCGTCCACCTAAGGGACAAGTCCCCCACAGCTCGAGCTGAGAGTCCGGAACGGGGAACAGTTTCTTAAAGGAAGAAGTGGAGAAGGAAGAACCTAATCGCTCCCATTCATTCTTAATAATATTAGCCATCTTAACAGGAACCAGGAAGGTCTGAGGCACCACCCTGTCCTCGTATACCTCATCAAGCTTAGGAATCAAAGGTTGCTCCGGAAGCTTCGGTCCCGGAAACTTTAGAGTAGCAAGCACTTGCTTCAGCAAAAAGCGCAAATTCTCCATCCTAAACCTAAAGTCAGGCTCCTCCGCAGCCGGAGGATGAGATGACATGGACTCCGACCCAGAAGGAGCCTCCTCCGAAGAGTCGGTGTGGGCCTTGTCATCGTATAACGCCTCTGATATTTCTATAGGCGTAGACAACCCCTGGGTCGGGCCGCCATGATACGCCCTATGCTTGCGCTTAGCAGAACGTGATAAGGCATGGATCACATTCGATACCGCAGTTTGATCCGCAAAATCTGATGGCCAACGAATCTCTCCCGTAGGAGTAATGGTTGGACCCTGGGGCGCTGCATGTGCACTCGGAGATGAAAGCAGGGAAACCACCTCCCGGGACGGGGAGCCCTCAGAGGAGGACGGCTCAGTAGTACTAAATATGTATACAAATTATAGGTCTAGCGATTAAATTAGGTAACCTTAAGCTCTATACCAATCTATCTCTTCCCAGATAGACACAAATTAAACAGTTAAAAGGGGGGTTAGGGACAGAGCGCTAAATTAGCAAAGATACCAGGACGACGCTATTGTATATATATATATATATATATATATATATATATATATATATATATATATATAAACAATTTATTGTTATATACTCTGAAGGATCACTTCTAGAGAAACCTTTATAATACAAAAACGTATGTTCAGCAATAAAAGAACACTGTCTCAAATATTAAAACATATATATATCTTATTTGTATAAGTAAATCGGGACGTCTCCCTTAAAATATAAAACAGGACATCACATGTGTTAATCCAATAAAAGATGTATGCACAAACGATTTAGTTAACCCCTTTTGGTATCAACTTGTATATTATTAAACTTCTATAATTGCAATGAACATTTCCAGTAAAAACATTTGTGCAAAGATGTAACCACTTTGAATTTCAGTACGCCATCCCAAATCGGAAAAAATAAAAAATAAATAAAAAGTCTTATTTGTGGATTAATACAGACTATAGAATGCACCACACACTTATCCGTTTGTTTTTTCTTGAGAAGGCTCTTTTTTTTCCAAAAGCAATATATATATATATGGCAGTTATATTTGCTCTTAAATCGTTTTTTCAAAGACTTTTTCAAAATTAGTGCTTCGTATATACTGTATATGGCAGTTCTATTTGCTCATAAGTATTTAGCAAGGACACAAAATTATAGGGATTTAAGGCTTCTTGATTTAAACAATGAGAAAGGTATATAGCACTGATGTAACGTGGTAGCACTTTGAAGGTATATAGAAAGCTGTATGTGTTCAGCAATCTTACCAGTCTTATGGTTCTCAGCTCCTTTATACAATCCTTCTTTCAGGCTCAGCTCCACACTGGTGTCGACTTGTTTGTACCTTACAAAACAATACCTGGATTTCACTAGTGTCTCTCCAGAATGCTGGAGTACGGCAGTTAGGTGGAAAAAAAGTTTTGCTCTATCGGCATCTGTTGATCCTCTGTGACTCGTGACGTCACCTGATTGCCGAAAGTGGAAGAGAAGTACTGCTGGATACAAAATAGCAACGGTCGTTGCAAAATAACGTTTCTTATCCTCTTGCCCTCCTCTGGTATCTTTGCTAATTTAGCACTCTGTCCCTTACCCCGCTTTTAACGGGTCAGTAGTACTAGACATCCCTTTAGTTTTAGATGTTGCAACTTTATCAAGGCATGTAGAATATAGTTGGGCAGGCTGATCTACAAGAACCTCCTCACAATAAACACAGGAATGAGACTTTGTTAAAGAGGGAGTACCCTCTAACACGTCAGAGTCCTCCATAGCTTGCGCTTTTATTATGGACTAGACTAGCTTAAAAAACAGGCACCTTTATACTCCAATGGCCGGGGCACTCACCACCTCCTATGACCCGGACTACAGAAACCGCTTCGTTTCCTATGCCGCTGATCAACAGAGGAAGTGAAAACTCACACCCGGTCACCTGGGATGCCTCGCAGGACCGCCCCTGCACCAAGGAGAAAACGCGTCAAAATCGGCCGGGCAAATACTCCCGGAAGTCAACCTGAAGTTCCACCATTTTCTAGAGCCACATCTCGCAGATAATGCAGCAATAAAACAAACAATATTATATAACCCCCCCCCCCCCGTTCAATAATCCCCTCACTAGGAATATTAACCCTTGAATCCATAAGATAAAAGGCGCCACACTGTGGCCCTGTCTTCTGTGTTATCATTATGTATAAAAATGAAACGATCTTACCAGAATCAATGCAATCGTCAACGCTGATTGCTTGTGGAGCTGTTAATATGAGTTGGGATGGTTACGCTGAAAGACTCTCCCAGCATCTCCGGACTCTAACTTTCATCCAGGCTCTCACTGAGAGGCTGACAGGACTACTTAAAACTCCAGTCCCATTTCGAAGAGTACTACCCTCCATAAGAGACTACTCCGAATCTTCAGCACTTCTCTGCTATCCTCCTGTGATGAAAAGCAAGGAATGACTGGGGGATGAGGGGAGTGGGGGAGGTATTTAAGCCTTTGGCTGGGGTGTCTTTGCCTCCTCCTGGTGGCCAGGTTCTAATTTCCCAAAAGTAATGAATGAAGCC
The DNA here is from genome assembly GCF_027579735.1 of Bombina bombina. Classification (NCBI taxonomy): domain Eukaryota; kingdom Metazoa; phylum Chordata; class Amphibia; order Anura; family Bombinatoridae; genus Bombina; species Bombina bombina. The sequence goes on along the minus strand of NW_026511073.1, from coordinate 117,040 downwards.
GTGGACTCTCCTCCCCTTTAGATAGAAAAGTCTTTGTACAAGCACTAACCCGGCACGCTAAAAAAGCCGATCTTCGAATATTGCAACCATGTTAACACATCCCCCCATAGATTTCAAAGGAGTGCAAAAACTGCAGACAAAAAACACCTAGCAAGTAACCCAACCGTGTTTTGTCAAGTGCACTAACCAGACATGAAATATTAATATTTCCCATTCCAATGTTCTTCACATAAAATATGTTCTATTCATTCTTAAGAATAATGTTTTTTTTGGCAAAATATATATATACCAATATACACTCACCGGCCACTTTATTATTAGGTACACCTTGCTAGTACTGGGTTGGACCCCCTTTTGCCTTCAGAACTGCCTTAATTCTTCGTGGCATAGATTCAACAAGGTGTTGGAAACATTCCTCAGACATTTTTGGTCCATATTGACATGATAACATCACGCTGCAGATTTGTCGGCTGCACATCCATGATGTGAATCTCCCGTTCCACCACATCCCAAGGTGCTCTATTGGATTGAGATCTGGTGACTGTGGAGGCCACTGGAGTACAGTGAACTCATTGTCATGTTCAAGAAACCAGTTTGAGATGATTTGGAGCTTTGTGACATGGAGCATTATCCTGCTGGAAGTAGCCATCAGAAGATGGGTACACTGTAGTCATAAAGGGATGGACATGGTCAGCAACAATACTCAGGTAGGCTGTGGCATTTAAACGATGCTCAATTAGTACTAAGGGGCCCAAAGTGTGCCAAGAAAATATCCCCCACACCATTACACCACCATCAACAGCCTGAACCGTTGATAGGATGGATCCATGCTTTCATGTTGTTTACGCCAAATTCTGACCCTACCATCTGAATGTCGCAGTTGAAATCGAGACTCATTGACCAGGCAACATTTTCCCAAGCTTCTATTGTCAATATTTGGTGAGCCTGTGCGAATTGTAGCCTCAGTTTCCTGTTCTTAGTTGACAGGAGTGGCACCCGGTGTGGTCTTCTGCTGCTGTAGTCCATCTGCTTCAAGGTTCGATGTGTTTTGCGTTCAGAGATGGTATTTTGCATACTTGGTTGTAACGAGTGGTTATTTGAGTTACTGTTGCCTTTCTATCATTTCAAAGCAAAGTAATACAAAAAGAGGGAGCGCCAAACAGACTAAAGTATCTATATAAATCTTATCAGAAGATTAAAAATTATATGATAAAAACATAAATTATGCTTACCTGATAATTTCCTTTTCTTCTGATGGAAAGAGTCCACAGCTGCATTCATTACTTTTGGGAAATAAGAACCTGGCCACCAGGAGGAGGCAAAGACACCCCAGCCAAAGGCTTAAATACTCCTCCCACTCCCCTCATCCCCCAGTCATTCTGCCGAGGAACAAGGAACAGTAGAAGAAATATCAGGGTGAAAAGGTGCCAGAAGAATATAAGAATGCCCCACATAAAATCACGGGTGGGGAGCTGTGGACTCTTTCCATCAGAAGAAAAGGAAATTATCATGTAAGCATAATTTATGTTCTTCTTAAATGGAAAGAGTCCACAGCTGCATTCATTACTTTTGGGAAACCAATACCCAAGCTATAGAGGACACTGAATGCCAAGAAGGGAAGGTACAATAGGCGGCCCAAACTGAGGGCACCAGGCCTGAACCACATCCCAAAAAGAAATCCCGCTTCGTCGAAGCCAAGAAATATTTGAAAGAAAAAGCACCAGTGACACCGACTCTCAGCTAGTCCAGAGCCAAACAAGAGACCGCAAACAGACTCGACTGAGCCAACAGTCCTCTCCCCCACCAATCACCCCTCAGATGAAGGTGAAACCAGCCGAAAGCCCCCAAGAGGACAAGGCAAAGGAGAACCGAGGAAACCAAAAGGTTCCCGTAATACGAAAAGAACACCTCCAATTGTTTGTGGGCGCATCTCACGTAAGTCTAAAAAGGACCCAAACAGAGGAGGCCACGCCAATACGAGCGATAACCGGAATAAAACAAGACACAGAAAAACATCTCCCCAACATCCTGCAAGCATGGACACAACGAAGAAGCAAAGTCCTCCCTGCGCCCGCCCATAGAATACCAAAGTGTTCGACCATGAAAGTGTGTAATAGACCAAGGCAAAAACCTCAAGGTTAAGAACACAGAGTCCATAACAGGACGACACAAAAGAAGCTTGCAAGGAAAAAAAGAAGCAGTCCACAAGAAACAGTCCCTCAACAGAGGGCACTTTCCAGGCAACCTAAGCCGCCGGACCTACACTCAGGTCCCTAAAAAGGGGAACACAAGCCTCCATCAAGGCCCCCCGAGAAGGAGAGTATACCCTCAGAACCCGAACGAAGTGTAAACCCTCTCCTGTGAAGTAGCAAGGAGAAAGGAGAAACCATCTCCCAGCAGACTGAGCTATCAGGCTAGACTCAACAAGCTCTCACATACAAGGGATACTGTGACCCCTAGACCGCTCGGACAGTCTGACCTGCAGACCCATACCCAGTTGGACCAACCCAGCCACAGGGATCCTGAAACTGACACAGGAACGAGCGAAAAGATGGTATAGCCATCCCTCCAGAGTACTAGTACAACCTGACTCTGACCACAGACAAGGCCATAGACTTAAGTATCTATCAAAACAAGGCCCTACAGTCTGACTTGGAGCCAGCAAGGCCCTAGGCGGAACCACTTCCACCCTATACCTCCTGACCCGGAGAAGTCCTAAAAAAGGACTTAACCTCCATAGGAAGGAGAATATTCCCTATGAAAGACCGGAAGGACAACAATTGCCCTCAAGGCCCGAAGCCACCGGCTAGGTGGGAAGAAAAATCCCTAACGCAAATGTCCTAGAAAAAGGACCCCCTTACAAGTCACACGCCAAACAGAGGCCCAGCCAACCCATATACCTGCAGAGCAGAGAATCCACGGGCACATTGGCAAACTGACCAGGGGAATGCAACCCAAAGGTGCACCAGAAATTGGAAAACCAAACGCCAGCATCTGGGTATGAACCCACACCCTTGAGGCGCAAGCCACCCAGGCACCAAGATGACATGGGGTACTCAGTAGTAAGGAGTAATAAATACTCCGAAAACCAGGCCAACCCTGACCAGGTCAGGTAGATGGAGCAAGGACACAGCCCAAGTTCCCACTATCATGGAACACCCCGAACAGCCCTGAAATCCAGGAATCCAAAACAACCCAAAACTTGGTCAGGAAAAGGAGCGAAGCCCCAGAAAGCGGGAATCTCAGGGAGTAAAGACAGGTCCGGGCACCTATAGTGCAGGAAAACCATACCCTAGACTACACATCCCAACTGGCCAAAAAGCCAGACAAGGGAATGGATGCATATCCAGAGAACCCGGATAGCAAGAGGAACTCGAAAGCCCCAACCAAAGGGAGGGACCACCCCTAGCCATGCTCCAAAGAGCCAGACTAGAAGTCGAATGAAAGAACTTCTCAAGCCCCAGGACAACAGAAGGGATACCTCGAGGTCCAAAAAACAGAATTTATGTTTACCTGATAAATTTCTTTCTCCAACGGTGTGTCCGGTCCACGGCGTCATCCTTACTTGTGGGATATTCTCTTCCCCAACAGGAAATGGCAAAGAGCCCAGCAAAGCTGGTCACATGATCCCTCCTAGGCTCCGCCTACCCCAGTCATTCGACCGACGTTAAGGAGGAATAATAGCATAGGAGAAACCATATGGTACCGTGGTGACTGTAGTTAAAGAAAATAAATTATCAGACCTGATTAAAAAACCAGGGCGGGCCGTGGACCGGACACACCGTTGGAGAAAGAAATTTATCAGGTAAACATAAATTCTGTTTTCTCCAACATAGGTGTGTCCGGTCCACGGCGTCATCCTTACTTGTGGGAACCAATACCAAAGCTTTAGGACACGGATGAAGGGAGGGAGCAAATCAGGTCACCTAAATGGAAGGCACCACGGCTTGCAAAACCTTTCTCCCAAAAATAGCCTCAGAAGAAGCAAAAGTATCAAACTTGTAAAATTTGGTAAAAGTGTGCAGTGAAGACCAAGTCGCTGCCCTACATATCTGATCAACAGAAGCCTCGTTCTTGAAGGCCCATGTGGAAGCCACAGCCCTAGTGGAATGAGCTGTGATTCTTTCGGGAGGCTGCCGTCCGGCAGTCTCGTAAGCCAATCTGATGATGCTTTTAATCCAAAAAGAGAGAGAGGTAGAAGTTGCTTTTTGACCTCTCCTTTTACCTGAATAAACAACAAACAAGGAAGATGTTTGTCTAAAATCCTTTGTAGCATCTAAATAGAATTTTAGAGCGCGAACAACATCCAAATTGTGCAACAAGCGTTCCTTCTTTGAAACTGGTTTCGGACACAGAGAAGGTACGATAATCTCCTGGTTAATGTTTTTGTTAGAAACAACTTTTGGAAGAAAACCAGGTTTAGTACGTAAAACCACCTTATCTGCATGGAACACCAGATAAGGAGGAGAACACTGCAGAGCAGATAATTCTGAAACTCTTCTAGCAGAAGAAATTGCAACTAAAAACAAAACTTTCCAAGATAATAACTTAATATCAACGGAATGTAAGGGTTCAAACGGAACCCCCTGAAGAACTGAAAGAACTAAATTGAGACTCCAAGGAGGAGTCAAAGGTTTGTAAACAGGCTTGATTCTAACCAGAGCCTGAACAAAGGCTTGAACATCTGGCACAGCTGCCAGTTTTTTGTGAAGTAACACCGACAAGGCAGAAATCTGTCCCTTCAGGGAACTTGCCGATAATCCTTTTTCCAATCCTTCTTGAAGGAAGGATAGAATCCTAGGAATCTTAACCTTGTCCCAAGGGAATCCTTTAGATTCACACCAACAGATATATTTTTTCCAAATTTTGTGGTAAATCTTTCTAGTTACAGGCTTTCTGGCCTGAACAAGAGTATCGATAACAGAATCTGAGAAACCTCGCTTCGATAAAATCAAGCGTTCAATCTCCAAGCAGTCAGCTGGAGTGAAACCAGATTCGGATGTTCGAACGGACCCTGAACAAGAAGGTCTCGTCTCAAAGGTAGCTTCCAAGGTGGAGCCGATGACATATTCACCAGATCTGCATACCAAGTCCTGCGTGGCCACGCAGGAGCTATCAAGATCACCGACGCCCTCTCCTGATTGATCCTGGCTACCAGCCTGGGGATGAGAGGAAACGGCGGGAACACATAAGCTAGTTTGAAGGTCCAAGGTGCTACTAGTGCATCCACTAGAGCCGCCTTGGGATCCCTGGATCTGGACCCGTAGCAAGGAACTTTGAAGTTCTGACGAGAGGCCATCAGATCCATGTCTGGAATGCCCCATAGTTGAGTGACTTGGGCAAAGATTTCCGGATGGAGTTCCCACTCCCCCGGATGCAATGTCTGACGACTCAGAAAATCCGCTTCCCAATTTTCCACTCCCGGGATGTGGATAGCAGACAGGTGGCAGGAGTGAGACTCCGCCCATAGAATGATCTTGGTCACTTCTTCCATCGCTAGGGAACTCCTTGTTCCCCCCTGATGGTTGATGTACGCAACAGTCGTCATGTTGTCTGATTGAAACCGAATGAACTTGGTCCTCGCTAGCTGAGGCCAAGCCTTGAGAGCATTGAATATCGCTCTCAGTTCCAGAATATTTATCGGTAGAAGAGATTCTTCCCGAGACCAAAGACCCTGAGCTTTCAGGGATCCCCAGACCGCGCCCCAGCCCATCAGACTGGCGTCGGTCGTGACAATGACCCACTCTGGTCTGCGGAATGTCATCCCTCGTGACAGGTTGTCCAGGGACAGCCACCAACGGAGTGAGTCTCTGGTCCTCTGATTTACTTGTATCTTTGGAGACAAGTCTGTATAGTCCCCATTCCACTGACTGAGCATGCACAGTTGTAATGGTCTTAGATGAATGCGCGCAAAAGGAACTATGTCCATTGCCGCTACCATCAACCCGATCACTTCCATGCACTGAGCTACGGAAGGAAGAGGAACGGAATGAAGTATCCGACAAGAGTCCAGAAGCTTTGTCTTTCTGGCCTCTGTTAGAAAAATCCTCATTTCTGAGGAGTCTATAATTGTTCCCAAGAAGGGAACCCTTGTTGACGGGGATAGAGAACTCTTTTCCACGTTCACTTTCCAGCCGTGAGATCTGAGAAAGGCCAGGACGATGTCCGTGTGAGCCTTTGCTCGAGGGAGGGACGACGCTTGAATCAGAATGTCGTCCAGGTAAGGTACTACTGCAATGCCCCTTGGTCTTAGTACCGCTAGAAGGGACCCTAGTACCTTTGTGAAAATCCTTGGAGCAGTGGCTAATCCGAAAGGAAGCGCCACAAACTGGTAATGTTTGTCCAGGAATGCAAACCTTAGGAACCGATGATGTTCCTTGTGGATAGGAATATGTAGATACGCATCCTTTAAATCCACCGTGGTCATGAATTGACCTTCCTGGATGGAAGGAAGGATAGTTCGAATGGTTTCCATCTTGAACGATGGGACCTTGAGAAATTTGTTTAAGATCTTGAGATCTAAGATTGGTCTGAACGTTCCCTCTTTTTTGGGAACTATGAACAGATTGGAGTAGAACCCCATCCCTTGTTCTCTTAATGGAACAGGATGAATCACTCCCATTTTTAACAGGTCTTCTACACAATGTAAGAACGCCTGTCTTTTTATGTGGTCTGAAGACAACTGAGACCTGTGGAACCTCCCCCTTGGGGGAAGTCCCTTGAATTCCAGAAGATAACCCTGGGAGACTATTTCTAGCGCCCAAGGATCCAGAACATCTCTTGCCCAAGCCTGAGCGAAGAGAGAGAGTCTGCCCCCCACCAGATCCGGTCCCGGATCGGGGGCCAATATTTCATGCTGTCTTGGTAGCAGTGACAGGTTTCTTGGCCTGCTTTCCCTTGTTCCAGCCTTGCATTGGTCTCCAAGCTGGCTTGGCTTGAGAAGTATTACCCTCTTGCTTAGAGGACGTAGCACTTTGGGCTGGTCCGTTTTTACGAAAGGGACGAAAATTAGGTTTATTTTTGGCCTTGAAAGACCTATCCTGAGGAAGGGCGTGGCCCTTACCCCCAGTGATATCAGAGATAATCTCTTTCAAGTCAGGGCCAAACAGCGTTTTCCCCTTGAAAGGAATGTTTAGTAACTTGTTCTTGGAAGACGCATCAGCCGACCAAGATTTCAACCAAAGCGCTCTGCGCGCCACAATAGCAAACCCAGAATTCTTAGCCGCTAACCTAGCCACTTGCAAAGTGGCGTCTAGAGTGAAAGAATTAGCCAATTTGAGAGCATTGATTCTGTCCATAATCTCCTCATAAGGAGGAGAATCACTATCGAGCACCTTAATCAGTTCATCAAACCAGAAATATGCAGCTGTAGTGACAGGGACAATGCATGAAATGGGTTGTAGAAGGTAACCCTGCTGAACAAACATCTTTTTAAGCAAACCTTCTAATTTTTTATCCATAGGATCTTTGAAAGCACAACTATCCTCTATGGGTATAGTGGTGCGTTTGTTTAAAGTAGAAACCGCTCCCTCGACCTTGGGGACTGACTGCCATAAGTCCTTTCTGGGGTCGACCATAGGAAACAATTTTTTAAATATGGGGGGAGGGACGAAAGGAATACCGGGCCTTTCCCATTCTTTATTAACAATGTCCGCCACCCGCTTGGGTATAGGAAAAGCTTCTGGGAGCCCCGGCACCTCTAGGAACTTGTCCATTTTACATAGTTTCTCTGGAATGACCAACTTTTCACAATCATCCAGAGTGGATAATACCTCCTTAAGCAAAATGCGGAGATGTTCCAACTTAAATTTAAATGTAATCACATCAGATTCAGCCTGATGAGAAATGTTCCCTGAATCAGTAATTTCTCCCTCAGACAAAACCTCCCTGGCCCCCTCAAACTGGATTAGGGGCCCTTCAGAGATATTAATATCAGCGTCGTCATGCTCTTCAGTAACTAAAACAGAGCAGCCACGCTTACGCTGACAAGGGTTCATTTTGGCTAAAATGTTTTTGACAGAATTATCCATTACAGCCGTTAATTGTTGCATAGTAAGGAGTATTGGCGCGCTAGATGTACTAGGGGCCTCCTGAGTGGGCAAGACTCGTGTAGACGAAGGAGGGAATGATGCAGTACCATGCTTACTCCCCTCACTTGAGGAATCATCTTGGGCATCATTGTCATTATCACATAAATCACATTTATTTAAATGAATAGGAATTCTGGCTTCCCCACATTCAGAACACAGTCTATCTGGTAGTTCAGACATGTTAAACAGGCATAAACTTGATAAGAAAGTACAAAAAACGTTTTAAAATAAAACCGTTACTGTCACTTTAAATTTTAAACTGAACACACTTTGTTACTGCAATTGCGAAAAAACATGAAGGAATTGTTCAAAAATCACCAAATTTTCACCACAGTGTCTTAAAGCCTTAAAAATATTGCACACCAAATTTGGAAGCTTTAACCCTTAAAATAACGGAACCGGAGCCGTTATAAGCTTTAACCCCTTTACAGTCCCTGGTATCTGCTTTGCTGAGACCCAACCAAGCCCAAAGGGGAATACGATACCAAATGACGCCTTCAGAAAGTCTTTTCTAAGTATCAGAGCTCCTCTCACATGCGACTGCATGCCATGCCTCTCAAAAACAAGTGCGCCACAACGGCGCGAAAATGAGACTCTGCTTATGCTTTGGGAAAGCCCCTAAGAAATAAGGTGTCTAATACAGTGCCTGCCGATATTATTATATCAAAATACCCAGATAAAATGATTCCTCAAGGCTAAATATGTGCTAATAATGAATCGATTTAGCCCAGAAAAGTCTACAGTCTAAATAAGCCCTTGTAAAGCCCTTATTTACGATCGTAATAAATATGGCTTACCGGATCCCATAGGGAAAATGACAGCTTCCAGCATTACATCGTCTTGTTAGAATGTGTCATACCTCAAGCAGCAAGAGACTGCACACTGTTCCCCCAACTGAAGTTAATTGCTCTCAACAGTCCTGTGTGGAACAGCCATGGATTTTAGTTACGGTTGCTAAAATCATTTTCCTCATACAAACAGAAATCTTCATCTCTTTTCTGTTTCTGAGTAAATAGTACATACCAGCACTATTTCAAAATAACAAACTCTTGATTGAATAATAAAAAACTACAGTTAAACACTAAAAAACTCTAAGCCATCTCCGTGGAGATGTTGCCTGTACAACGGCAAAGAGAATGACTGGGGTAGGCGGAGCCTAGGAGGGATCATGTGACCAGCTTTGCTGGGCTCTTTGCCATTTCCTGTTGGGGAAGAGAATATCCCACAAGTAAGGATGACGCCGTGGACCGGACACACCTATGTTGGAGAAAACCCTACTAGCAGGGCTAGTCTCCCCATCACCTCCACACAGGCAGAGGACACAGGGAAGAGAAAAACGCTAAGCGTTCCCAGCTCCGGGGAACCCCGAGCTGAACAAAATCCCCTCAGGGATCAACCATTCTCCAGAAAATGTAGATTCCCAAAAGGAGATCTAACTCACCTGGAGACAATAGAGGAAGACCAAAAGGTCTCAAACTCAGACAGTTCATGTCAAAGAGTAAAAGCTGCATCTAGAGACACTCTCAACATTCAACGCGCACACCTCCAAGGTGCCAAGAGCTGCAACTGGCTGCAAACTGCAAACCATCTGATCGCTAGACAGCTATCCATAAAAGCTGTGGGATCAAGCCCTAAAAAGACAATCCAGAGCCTTGAAACAAAAGGCAGAAACCGTTCAAAAAGTGGAAATAGGGCGCTTAGCCCTCCACCGCATGGGGGAGGAAACTCTAGGTTCTGATGAAATCAGATGTCAGATAGAGTGACGCAGCGGAAACTTCCCTGACCGGTTCTCTATGACCGAAGGCTAACGGGACAGAATAATCCTACCTGCCTCACGGACCTACAGGTTCTCTCGAATGCTGAGTTAACATGTAATAAACGATAACCGAGCACCCTGCGCTTCTACCAAACCAGCAAGCAGATTTGAGCCACGTGCCTTAACTGAACGAACCCAATAGGACCAGCCTGCACTCAGGGTCCTAACCGGCAGGCTGCATGAATCCTCCCTCAAAGGGGAAGAAAAAAAAAAAATTTTTTTTAACACAGGACTAAAATGTCCAAAACAACTTCCGAAGAAGTATTGAGTATCGATCCAAGAAAGTTCCCGAAGTAAAACATAACAAAATTAAAAGACATCCCATCGGATACAAATAAAAATCAAGGCAACCCAAAGGTTAACGCCCCAAAAAAGGGGCCTACCTGTAGCCAAACGGAGCCCCATCTCACAAAAACTGGGAAAGAACTCAAAATAAAGACAATAGGAGATTACCTCATCCCCACATGCCTAACGAGTTGTACCATTCGTATTATCAGACTGAAAATTCCTGTATCTGTGAACTATAGGGTCATTCAGCGACTCAAACAGATGTCTGAGCAATATGCGAAGGCACGCAAACCGGTAACGAAAGGCACAACACTCCGGAACAGAACCCTCAGGTACGGTGCAGGCCCACCCCAAGACGGAATACCCGGGATAATAGGGCACGAGCACATTATCAAAGCGTCTGGGTTCTGCAGACGAGCAATCGTCAACATTATCTGAAAGTGAAAACGTGCTGCAAGCTCTGGAGGGAACATACCACCCCGCGTGGAGAAACCATATACTGGGTTTATGGTAAGTGTAGGAGGAAGATTCGGCAGGGAACTCGCTCCCTGGGAAACAGGACCCCAAGAGAGGGATGGCTCAGCAGATCCCTGATTCCCTGAGCCCGAGGAACCGGGTGCTCTCATATGGCATATGGAACAAGAATGGTTGACAGGAGTCAACGAGGCTAAACCGGATTCGTCACCGGACACAGAATCTAAATCAGATATTATAATTGTGTCGGAATCAGAATCCTCCGTAACTGAATCTGAAATGAGCACAGTCTCAGCATCAGAATCCCCCATAGCTGCAAAGAGGACATAGCAATATGGACTACAAATAGTAAAAAAACAAAAAACGGCACCTGACACCACCAATGGCTGGGGCACTCACCACCTCCAATGACCAGACCCCCGCTGACTAGAATATCTCAGTCGCTACATGGTTGGGAATGCGGAAATGGAAACCGAGCGTAACCACGCCCGGACACAGGGTGAACCGTATAGTCCAAAAAGCGCGCTCAGCCAACAGGCTGCGTCACTTCCAAAGGCCTCAAAGTTCCAAACCACGAGCCCATAAACCTCACACATAAGCAGGTTGAATCACACAACAAACATGATTATATACCACCCTGTCCAATAACCCACCTCAGGAGGTATTAACCCTCAATTCCAAGATACTAATAGAGACTCACTGAGAACCGTATGTTATAAGTTAAACCCGCGAGGAGTATAGCCTCACGGGAAACATTCACGTTACAGTACATCGGTAAAATGAAACGATCTTACCGGAATCAACGCCGTGGAACAGGAACACAGCCCTTCAAGTGTGACGGATAGTAGCATCGCAACATTCAAAGTCACATAAATCCCCTTTCTTATGCTCGGTTTGAACTTCAGAAAGTCGTCTTCACCACGTCTACATGCCTATATGCATTGAGTTGCTGCCATGTGATTGGCTGATTAGCAATTTGTGTTACCAAGCAATTTTACAGGTGTACTTAATGAAGTGGCCGGTGAGTGTACATAGATGATATATTATCTATTTAAAAATGTGAAGGACATTGGAATGTGAAATATTTACAGTGCATACACAGTTTAACACTTTATTAAATATAAATATTGCATAAATATGATTTTTCATCTACTGGACTGCCAAGGGCTCCAATGCACTTCTATATGTGTCTACATAAGTATGTACATATACATTTGTGAGTTTATATGTCTGTAAATACATATATACACATATAAATCCATAAATCCATATGTACACGCACACACATATATATATATATATATATATACACACACACACACATTTAAACATGTTTATGTATATATATCTCTATGTTAAACCCCCTTGCAATCCTTTTTTTTTTCTTAACACTTTAGACCTCATATTTTTGATCCCTTAATAACTTTTTATTGCAATAAAAAAAAAACTAGATAGTGCTATTATGAGTGTATTTTTGTATATTTTGTGCAACTTTTTTGTCTAGCGTAACAGTAAACAAGAACTCTGAAATTGCGCTATCATGAAGCATGTTAAATTCTATTGCCCTCAAGCGAATGCATTAACTTTCTACTCATAATACTTTAGACATGTGTAAACAGCTGCGATAAACCCCTTTTCGCTTGGGCACAACAGTTAGCATGCCACTAATAATCTAGCCCAATATTTAAAGGAGAAACAATAGCTCATATTAAACCTAATACTTAAGTCATTTAGTTAAATCATACATGAACATATTTAGACTAGTCATAACAATGCTATCAACTGCTGTATGTAAAATTCCAGACAATTTCTCTCTAAGCACTAGATTAACGTATACACTGTACCAAAAATTTACTATACTTTTTTATGTTGATAGGTATATACTATTTTAGGAGACAGAAGTTTCCCTCTAAGAACACAGTCAATATAACAGTATAAACAACACACAATGAGAAACCATAACCTTCTAATTGATGTCTGCTTGGAGATGATGTTCAATATTAGGCCAGAGTTTTGTAAGAGGAGGGATAAAAGTATTCAGTATTAACAAAATAATGCATTGGTATAACAATCAATAATGAAAAACTTGAGATCCCTGGAAGAATTATCAGCATGCCTTGATATAATTTTTTGTAAAAGGAATTACTTACCAAGTAAGGGTAGTAGCACAGGATAGTTGTAAGGCATGACAAAGAGGTTCACACAAGTTAAGGTGGTGCTTGCTTTTAAATAACCAAATGGCTGTCCAATCTCGCTGTATTTCGCACTACTGCTGACAAATACCTAGAGAAACAAATGTTCTTGTTATTAATAATGCAGACCTATTTTTAGCTGACAGTGTTTGTATTTCACTTGCCAGAAGTTGGTTTTAATATTATAAACATATGCAGCAGCCTTTTAAATGAAACTAAATTCTCATTAGTTTTGTGACATATAATCCCCTTATGTGAAATTTCTTACGCAGGTGCTTGGAAGCTTGTTCCTGTCACTAGTGAGCAATGCCAGCTATCACTGAAAGTTGTTTGAGAAATGTGGTTAAAGGGATTCTATACAAACAACTTTTCTTTACAGTACCTTAAAGGGACAGTCTAGTCAAAATTAAACTTTCATGATTCAGATAGGACATGCAATTTTAAACAACTTTCCAATTTACTTCTATTATCTAATTTGATCAATTCTTTAGATATCCTTTGTTGAAGAAATAGCAATGCACATGTGTGAGCCAATCACACAAGGCCTTTATGTGCATCAACCAATCAGCAGCTACTGAGCATATCTAGATATGCTTTTCAGCAAGTGATATCAAGACAATGAAGCAAATTAGATAATAGAAGTAAATTAGAAAGTTGTTTAAAATGACATGCTCTTTCTAAATCACGAAAGAAAAAAATTGGGTTTCATGTCCCTTTAATCCTTGCAGCAAATACATCACAGTAATCCAAGCAAAGCAATCCACAAAGTACAGTATCCCTCTCAATATACCGTCTGTAGGCTCATTTTCCCTTTTGGCTGGCCACCCGCCCGCTTGAGGTTTTCTTTAGTCCTATGGCTGAGGGTGGTACAGCCAATCAGAAGTGCACTGTTCACATCACTGAAGCTAAGAGAACTGTGCTTCTGACTGCATGCGCTGTACATTTACTATCTAAATAATCTACAGGAGCAGACACAGGAGTGTGCGTCTTGGGTTAAACTGTGTGGTCAGAATGTTTCTGGATAGTTAAAAATCAACATGAAAATATTTTTTTGCATGAAATTTTTTTTTTATGCTTAACTGATCAATTAATTTCTTTCATGGTGGTGAGAGTCCACGATCCATTACTCATTGAAATTACCTTCCCTATCAGTTGGAGGAGCCAAAGATTCCCAAACTGCAAGAACTCTAAATAACCCCCCCCCACACCTCATACATATGTCAGTCTAACACATAGCCAAGCAAAAGTGAGGTAAGAAAAAGAGCAAGAGCCAAAAAATGGAGCAGGAAAAAATATATACTTAAGAGTAATAACAAAGGGAGGGATTTAAAAAAACATAAAATTATGCTTACCAGATAATTTCCTTTCCTTCTGTATGAGGAGATTCCACTGCTTCATTACTTGTGGGAATACAGAACCTGGCCACCAGGAGGAGGCAAAGACACCCCAGCCAAAGGCTTAAAGGGACAGTCAACACAAGAATTTTTGTTGATTTAAAAGATAGATAATCCCTTTATTACCCATTCCCTAGTTTTGCATAACCAACACTGTTATATTAATATACTTTTTACCTCAGTGATTAACTTGTATCTATGCATCTTCTGACAGCCCCCTGATCACATGACATTTTATTTGTTATCTATTGACTTTCATTTTAGCCAATTAGTGCAGTGTCTGCAACAATCAACGGGCATGACCACAATGTTATCTATATGGTTTACATGAACTAGCTTTACCCTGGTGTGAAATGCAAATAAAAAAGCATATGATAGGAGGCGGCCTTCAAGATCTTAGAAATTAGCATATGAACTTCCTAGGTTTAGCTTTCAACTAAGAATACCAAGAGAACAGAGCAAAAACAGAATTTATGCTTACCTGATAAATTTCTTTCTTCCACGGATTCATCCTAACTTTGCTACTGACAGGAAGTAGCAAAGAGAGCACCACAGCAGAGCTGTCTATATAGCTCCCCCCTTAACTCCACCCCCCAGTCATTCGACCGAAGGCCAAGGAAGAAAAGGAGAAACTATAAGGTGCAGAGATGACAGAAGTTTACATAAAAAATACTATCTGTCTTGAATAGCATCGCAAAAGAAAGAAATTTATCAGGTAAGCATAAATTCTGTTTTCTTTTGCAAGATGTACCGAGTCCACGGATTCATCCTAACTTGTGGGATACCAATACCAAAGCCTTAGGACACGGATGAAGGGACAAGACAGGAACCTAAATGGAAGGCACCACTGCTTGCAAAACCTTTCTCCCAAAAACAGCCTCCGAAGAAGCAAAAGTATCAATTTGTAAAATTTGGAAAAGGTATGAAGCGAAGACCAAGTCGCAGCCTTATAAATCTGTTCAACAGAAGCATCATTTTTAAAAGCTCATGTGGAAGCCACCGCTCTAGTGGAGTGAGCTGTAATTCTTTCAGGAGGCTGCTTTCCAGCAGTCTCATAAGCCAAACGGATGATGCTTTTCAGCCAAAAGGAAAGAGAGGTAGCCGTAGCCTTTTGACCTCTACGCTTTCCAGCATAGACAATAAACAAAGAAGATGATTGGCGAAAATCTTTGGTTGCCTGCATATAAAACTTCAAGGCACGAACCACGTCCAAGTTGTGCAACAGACGGTCCTTCTTAGAAGAAGGATTAGGACACAGAGAAGGAACAACAATTTCCTGATTGATATTCCTGTTAGAAACAACCTTAGGGAGGAACCCAGGTTTGGTACACAAAACCACCTTATCAGCATGGAAAACAAGATAAGGCGAGTCACATTGTAATGCAGATAGTTCAGAAACTCTTCGAGCTGAAGAGATAGCAACTAGAAACAGAACTTTCCAAGATAGAAGCTTAATATCTATGGAATGCATGGGTTCAAACGGAACCCCCTGAAGAACTTTAAGAACTAAATTGAGACTCCATGGCGGAGCAACAGGTTTAAACACAGGCTTAATTCTAACTAAAGCCTGATAAAAAGCCTGAATGTCTGGGACATCTGCCAGACGCTTGTGCAACAGAATAGACAAAGCAGATATCTGTCCCTTTAAGGAACTAGCGGACAATCCTTTCTCCAATCCTTCTTGGAGAAAAGACAAAATCCTAGGAACCCTGATCTTACTCCATGAGTAGCCTTTGGATTCACACCAAAAAAGATATTTACGCCATATCTTATGATAGATCTTCCTGGTGACAGGCATTCAAGCCTGAATCAAGGTATCTATGACCGACTCAGAGAAACCCTGCTTTGATAAAATCAAGCGTTCAATCTCCAAGCAGTCAGTTGCAGAGAAATTAGATTTGGATGCTTGAATGGACCTTGAATCAAAAGGTCCCGTCTCAGTGGCAGAGTCCATGTTGGCAGAGATGACATGTCCACCAGGTCTGCATACCAAGTCCTGCGTGGCCACGCAGGCGCTATCAAAATCACAGAAGTTCTCTCCTGTTTGATTCTGGCAATCAGACGCGGAAGGAGAGGGAATGGTGGAAACACATAAGCCAGGTTGAACGACCAGGGTACTGCTAGAGCATCTATCAGTACTGCCCGAGGATCCCTTGACCTGGATCCGTAACGAGGAAGTTCGGCGTTCTGATGAGACGCCATCAGATCCAATTCTGGTGTGCCCCATAGCCGAACCAGTTGAGCAAACACCTCCGGATGGCGCTCCCACTCCCCCAGATGAAAAGTCTAACGACTTAGAAAATCTGCCTCCCAGTTCTCCACCCCTGGGATATAGATCGCTGATAGAAGGCAAGAGTGAATCTCTGCCCATCGGATTATCCTGGAAACTTCTATCATCGCCAAGGAACTCCTTGTTCCCCCCCTGATGATTGATATTAGCTACAGTCGTGAAATTGTCCGACTGAAACCTGATGAATCCGGCCGAAGCCAGCTGAGGCCACGCCTGAAGAGCATTGAATATCGCTCTTAATTCCAGAATATTTATCGGTAGGAGGGCCTCCTCCCGAGTCCACAAACCCTGTGCTTTCAGGGAATTCCAGACTGCACCCCAGCCCAGTAGGCTGGCGTCCGTCGTCACAATAACCCACGCTGGCCTGCGGAAACACATTCCCCTGGAAAGGTGATCCTGTGACAACCACCAAAGAAGAGAGTGAAGAGATAAATCTGCATAATCTCCATTTCACTGTTTGAGCATGCATAGTTGCAGTGGTCTGAGATGCAAGCGAGCAAACGGAACTATGTCCATTGCTGCTACCATAAGTCCGATTACCTCCATACACTGAGCCACTGACGGCCGAGGAATGGAATGAAGAGCTCGGCAGGTGGTTAAAATCTTTGATTTCCTGACCTCCGTCAGAAATATTTTCATGTCCACCGAATCTATCAGAGTTCCCAGGAATGGAACTCTTGTGAGAGGAATAAGAGAACCCTTTTTCACGTTCACCTTCCACCCATGAGATCTTAGAAAGGCCAACATTAAGTCCGTGTGAGACTTGGCAAGTTGGAAAGTCGACGCTTGAATTAAGATGTTGTCTAGATAAGGCGCCACTGCTATGCCCCTCGGCCTTAGTACCGCCAGAAAGGACCCTAGCACCTCTGTGAAGATTCTTGGTGCCGTGGCCAACCCGAAGGGAAGAGCCACAAACTGGTAATGCCTGTCCAGAAAGGCAAACCTGAGGAACTGGTGATGATCTTTGTGGATAGGAATGTGTAGATACGCATCTTTTTGATCCACGGTAGTCATATATTGACCCTCCTGGATCATTGGTAAAATAGTCCGAATGGTCTCCATCTTGAAGGATGGAACTCTTAGGAATTGGTTTAGGATCTTGAGATCTAGAATTGGTCTGAATGTTCCCTCTTTTTTGGGAACCACAAACAGATTGGAGTAGAAAGCCTGCCCCTGTTCTGTTTTCGGAACTGGGCAGATCACTCCCATGGTAAAAAGGTCTTCTACACAGCGTAAGAAAGCCTCTCTTTTTGTCTGGTTTACAGACAACTGAGAAAGATGGAACCTCCCCCTTGGAGGAGAATCTTTGAAATCTAGGAGATACCCCTGGGTTACAATTTCTACGGCCCAGGAGTCCTGAACGTCTCTTGCCCAGGCCTGAGCAAAGAAAGAAAGTCTGCCCCCTACTTGATCCGGTCCCGGATCTGGGGCTACCCCTTCATGCTGTCTTAGTGGCAGCAGCAGGCTTTTTGGCCTGTTTACCCTTGTTCCAAGCCTGGTTAGGTCTCCAGGTTGGCTTGGATTGAGCAAAGTTCCTCTCTTGCTTTGCAGCAGGGGAAGAGGAAGCGAGACCACCCTTGAAGTTTCGAAAGGAACAAAAATTATTTTGTTTGGTCCTTGTCTTATTTGACTTATCTTGAGGGAGGGCAGGACCCTTCCCTCCAGTGATGCCTGAAATGATCTCTTTCAGTGCAGGCCCGAATAGGGTCTTACCTTTGAAAGGAATGGTCAAAAGCTTAGATTTAGATGACACATCAGTTGACCAGGACTTAAGCCATAACGCTCTTTGCGCTAAAATGGCAAAACCTGAATTCTTTGCCGCTAACTTAGCAAGATGAAAAGCGGTGTCTGTAATAAAAGGATTAGCCAACTTGCGGACAATGTGATCCTCACTTTGCAATCCCCAAAGACGACATTACCAGCATTAATTAAAACATTAGAAGAAAATAAACAGGTCTCAAACTTTTCCGTTAACATGGGAAAATCCGGTCTAATGCCACTTAATATAACACCACAGGAGGTAGTAGCCATAACGAGCTATACGAAATTCACTATCACAGATAAACTTAAATACCTGGGTTTAGTAATTCCGAAAGACACTCACAAACTGTTCTCGGATAACTTCATATCCCTCCAAATTAAGGTTAGAAGCCTATTAGATTCATGGCACCGGCAGGTACACCTATCCTGGTTGGGCAGGATCAACATGATCAAAATGATGATCATTCCCAAATACTTATATCTTTTTCAGACTTTACCGATGGCCCTACCCAACACCTATCTTAGGGCACAGCAGAAATTGTTAAATTCATTTATCTGGTCGTATATGAGACCTAGAATAGCACAAAGCACTTTATATCTCAGCAAGGAAGACGGAGGTCTTAATATCCCTAATCTCACTAATTATTATAGAGCAGCTCACTTAACAAGGGTTATCTCCTGGAATCATTCCCCTCCTGACAAGATATGGATACAGATAGAGAGACACCTCTCCCAAGTTAAAAATATGAGAGATATTGCTTGGCTCCCAAAACATTCCAGATCTCAGACACTACAACGCAATAGCTATATTAAAGCCACCCTTGAGACTTGGGATTATGTTATTACCCACGTCAATGGAGTATCCACTTCAGCATCCCCTCTAACGCCGTTGCTAGGTAACCAACTATTCTTACAACCTAACCTCTTTACACACACTAACACAAATAAACTGCTTCAGAACCTTCCCATATATCTACTCACAAACTCAACTGGAGTTAAAGAGAGAACTTTACTTAATGAAGAGCTAGGGCCTCCTTTCCAAAACTGGTATGAGTATCTCCAAATCAGGCATGCCATCCACAGCAGCCCTTATAAGCAAGATATACAGAGGCCATTGACACAATTTGAACAACTATGTACCGACCCTAAGATTAAAAAAGCACATCTTTCTAGGACATACAATATCTTAAGAGGTTCCTTCCCGGAACAGCGACCCACATATTTGGCGAGGTGGAATGAGGAAATACTGCATGACTTAGATTATGAATATTGGAAACGTTGTTTCTGTATTACCCATTCCTCTTCCACCTCTCTAATTATGGCCGAAGTGAATTATAAAGTTATAACTCGTTGGTACTTAAAACCCCAGCGCCTGCGAGTCATTTACCCTAATGCCTCTTCCAGTTGCTGGAGGAGATGTGGAGAGGTGGGTTCTATGATCCACATATGGTGGTCCTGCCCTGCTCTGGCTGACTTCTGGCCACAAATAGAGCAGAACATAAATCATGTTCTGGGCACTAACATTTCTCTGAACTCATGTGCCATTCTTCTAAACCATTTACCACAGGTTCCCTGCGCCTACCATAAAAAATTGCTTCTTATAATGCTAACATGCGCTAAGAGGTTAATTCCCAGGTTATGGAAGACACAAGAGGTACCCACTATTCCCAAATGGATCTCAGAGGTAGATCATGTCATAGCTCTTGAAAGAATGTATTACTCTTACTTAGGTAAACAAGACTTCATAACCAATATATTATTCCTATGGGAACAAAGGCTTCATACTGTCAATTGACATTGTGGTAATTCTTTTAGGCATTTATTTTATGTACAGAGAGGACTAGAACTGTGTGTAGTGTTCTTAGAAATGTGTTTGGCTTTGATCTGTTTCTCAGACATAACAAGGATACACTCTGGACTTGAAACGATGTATAAGTGATAGGATTCCCTTCCCTCTTTTCATCCTCCCTTGTCCCCAAATCACCCCCCCCCATCCCCTTCAGTAACCCTGGAAAATGCTGGGTCACTGTTACAATATAAGGTATATTTTTATGCAATTGCTTAATCTGTTGTTAAAAGATATTTTGTACTTTTGTTATATTGCTACACCCAATAAAAAATATTTAAATGAAAAAAGAATTAGCCAACTTAAGGGCCTTAATTCTGTCCAAAATACCATCTAGTGGGGTCTCCATCTGAAGAGCCTCTTCTAGAGCCTCAAACCAAAAAGCAGCTGCAGTGGTTACCGGAACAACGCACGCTATAGGTTGAAGAAGAAAACCCTGATGAACAAAAATTTTCTTTAGGAGACCCTGTAACTTTTTATCCATAGGATCAATGAAAGCACAACTGTCTTCAATAGGTATAGTTGTACGCTTAGCCAGA
Organism: Bombina bombina; assembly: GCF_027579735.1. Taxonomy (NCBI): domain Eukaryota; kingdom Metazoa; phylum Chordata; class Amphibia; order Anura; family Bombinatoridae; genus Bombina; species Bombina bombina. The sequence goes on along the minus strand of NW_026511073.1, from coordinate 96,350 downwards.
GTAGAAATAGCTCCCTCCACCTTAGGGACCGTCTGCCATGAGTATTTTATGGTGTCAGAAATGGGGAACATTTTCTTAAAAACAGGAGGGGGAGTGAACGGAATACCTGGTCTATCCCACTCCTTAGTAACAATGTCCGAAATCCTCTTAGGGACCGGAAAAACATAATTTATGTAAGAACTTACCTGATAAATTCATTTCTTTCATATTAGCAAGAGTCCATGAGCTAGTGACGTATGGGATATACATTCCTACCAGGAGGGGCAAAGTTTCCCAAACCTCAAAATGCCTATAAATACACCCCTCACCACACCCACAATTCAGTTTAACGAATAGCCAAGAAGTGGGGTGATAAGAAAAAAGTGCGAAAGCATAAAAAATAAGGAATTGGAATAATTGTGCTTTATACAAAAAAATCATAACCACCACAAAAAAGGGTGGGCCTCATGGACTCTTGCTAATATGAAAGAAATGAATTTATCAGGCAAGTTCATACATAAATTATGTTTTCTTTCATGTAATTAGCAAGAGTCCATGAGCTAGTGACGTATGGGATAATAAATACCCAAGATGTGGAACTTCCACGCAAGAGTCACTAGAGAGGGAGGGATAAAATAAAGACAGCCAATTCCGCTGAAAAATAATAATAATCCACAACCCAAAACAAAAGTTTTTAATCTCAAATAATGAAATTATAAGCAGAAGAATCAAACTGAAACAGCTGCCTGAAGTACTTTTCTACCAAAAACTGCTTCAGAAGAAGAAAACACATCAAAATGGTAGAATTTAGTAAAAGTATGCAAAGAAGACCAAGTTGCTGCTTTGCAAATCTGATCAACAGAAGCTTCATTCCTAAACGCCCAGGAAGTAGAAACTGACCTAGTAGAATGAGCCGTAATTCTTTGAGGCGGGGATTTACCCGACTCTACATAAGCATGATGAATCAAAGACTTTAACCAAGACGCCAAAGAAATGACGGAGACCTTCTGACCTTTTCTGGACCCAGAAAAGATAACAAATAGACTAGAAGTCTTTCTAAAATCTTTAGTAGCTTCAACATAATATTTCAAAGCTCTTACTACATCCAAAGAATGTAAAGATCTCTCCTTTGAATTCTTAGGATTAGGACACAATGAAGGAACAACAATTTCTCTACTAATGTTGTTAGAATTCACAACCTTAGGTAAAAATTTAAATGAAGTCCGCAACACTGCCTTATCCTGATGAAAAATCAGAAAAGGAGATTCACAAGAAAGAGCAGATAACTCAGAAACTCTTCTAGCAGAAGAGATGGCCAAAAGGAACAGAACTTTCCAAGAAAGTAATTTAATGTCCAGAGAATGCATAGGTTCAAATGGAGGAGCTTGTAAAGCCCTCAGAACCAAATTAAGACTCCAAGGAGGAGAGATTGACTTAATGACAGGTTTGATACGAACCAAAGCCTATACAAAACAATGAATATCAGGAAGAATAGCAATCTTTCTGTGAAAAAGAACAGAAAGAGCAGAGATTTGTCCTTTCAAGGAACTTGCAGACAAACCTTTATCCAAACCATCCTGAAGAAACTGTAAAATTCTAGGAATTCTGAAAGAATGCCAGGAGAATTTATGAGAAGAACACCAAGAAATGTAAGTCTTACAGACTCGATAATAAATCTTCCTAGACACAGAGTTACGAGCCTGTAACATAGTATTAATTACTGAGTCAGAGAAACCTCTATGACTAAGAATCAAGCGTTCAATTTCCATACCTTCAAATTTAATGATTTGAGATCCTGATGGAAAAAAGGGCCTTGAGATAGAAGGTCTGGTCTTAACGGAAGAGTTCAAGGTTGGCAACTGGCCATCCGAATGAGATCTGCATACCAAAACCTGTGAGGCCATGCTGGAGCCACCAGCAGCACAAACAAACGTTCCATTAGAATTTTGGAAATCACTTTTGGAAGAAGAACTAGAGGCGGAAAGATATAGGCAGGATGATAATTCCAAGGAAGCGACAACGCGTCCACTGCCTCCGCCTGAGGGTCCGTGGATCTGGACAGATACTTGGGAAGTTTCTTGTTTAGATGAGAGGCCATCAGATCTATTTCTGGAAGTCCCCAGATTTGAACAATCTGAAGAAATACCTCTGGGTGAAGGGACCATTCGCCCGGATGTAACGTCTGGCGATTGAGATAATCCGCTTCCCAATTGTCTACACCTGGGATGTGAACCGCAATGATTAGACAGGAGCTGGATTCCGCCCATACAAGTATCCGAGATACTTCTTTCATAGCCTGAGGACTGTGAGTCCCACCTTGATGATTGACATATTCCACGGTTGTGACATTGTCTGTCTGAAAACAAATAAACGATTCTCTCTTCAGAAGAGGCTAGAACTGAAGAGCTCTGAAAATCGTTCCAAAATGTTGATTGGTAATCTCGCCTCCTGAGATTCCCAAACCCCCTGCGCTGTCAGAGATGCCCATACAGCTCCCCAACCTGACAGACTCGCATCTGTTGAGATCACAGTCCAGGTTGGACGAACAAAAGAAGCCCCTTGGACTAAACGATGGTGATCTATCCACCACGTCAGAGAGTGTCGTACATTGGAATTTAAGGATATTAATTGTGATATCTTCGTATAATCCCTGCACCACTGGTTCAGCATACAAAGCTGAAGAGGTCGCATGTGAAAACGAGCAAAGTGGATCGCGTCCGATGCAGCAGTCATGAGACCTAGAATTTCCATGCACAAAGCTACCGAAGGGAATGATTGAGACTGAAGGTTTCGACAGGCTGAAACCAATTTCAGACGTCTCTTTTCTGTTAGAGACAAGGTCATGGACACTGAATCTATTTGAAAACCCAAAAAGGTTACCTTTGTCTGAGGAATCAACGAACTCTTTGGTAAATTGATCCTCCAACCATGTCTTTGAAGAAACAACACAAGTTGATTCATGTGAGATTCTGCAGAATGTAAAGATTGAGCAAGTACCAAGATATCGTCCAAATAAGGAAATACAGCAATACCCTGTTCTCTGATTACAGAGAGAAGGGCACCGAGAACCTTTGAAAAGATCCTTGGAGCTGTTGCTAGGCCAAACGGAAGGGCCACAAACTGGTAATGCTTGTCTAGAAAAGAGAATCTCAGAAACTGAAAGTGATCTGGATGAATCGGAATATGAAGATATGCATCCTGTAAATCTATTGTGGACATATAATGCCCTTGCTGAACAAAAGGCAGAATAGTCCTTATAGTTGCCATTTTGAATGTTGGTATTCTTACATAACGATTCAATATCTTTAGATCCAGAACTGGTCTGAAGGAATTCTCCTTCTTTGGTACAATGAAGAGATTTGAGTAAAACCCCAGACCCGATTCCAGAACTGGAACTGGCACAATTACTCCAGTCAACTCTAGATCTAAAACACATTTCAGAAATGCCTGAGCCTTCACTGGGTTTATTGGAATGCGAGAGAGAAAAAATCTCTTCGCAGGCGGCCTTACCTTGAAACCTATTCTGTACCCTTGTGAAACAATGTTCTGAATCCACAGACTGTGAATCGAATTGATCCAAATGTCTTTGAAAAATCGTAACCTACCCCCTACCAACTGTGCTGGAATGAGGGCCGCACCTTCATGTGGACTTGGGAGCTGGTTTTGACTTTCTAAAAGGCTTGGCTTTATTCCAGATTGGAGAAGGTTTCCAGACAGAAACCGTTCCTTTAGGGGAAGGGTCAGGCTTCTGTTCCTTATTCTGACGAAAGGAACGAAAACGATTAGCAGCCCTGTATTTACCTTTAGATTTTTTGTCCTGAGGCAAAAAAGTTCCTTTCCCCCCAGTAACAGTTGAAATAATAGAATCCAACTGGGAACCAAATAATGTATTACCTTGGAAAGAAAGAGAAAGCAAAGTTGACTTAGAAGACATATCTGCATTCCAAGTTTTAAGCCATAAAGCTCTTCTAGCTAAAATAGCTAAAGACATATACCTGACATCAACTCTAATGATATCAAAGATGGCATCACAAATAAAGTTATTAGCATGTTGAAGGAGTTTAACAATGCTATGAGTATTATGGTCTGATACTTGTTGTGCTAAAGCCTCCAACCAAAAAGTGGAAGCGGCAGCAACATCAGCCAAAGAAATAGCAGGCCTAAGAAGATTACCTGAACATAAATAAGCTTTCCTTAGAAAGGATTCAATCTTCCTATCTAAAGGATCCTTAAAGGAAGTACTATCTGCCGTAGGAATAGTAGTACGTTTAGCAAGAGTAGAGATAGCCCCATCAACTTTAGGGATTTTGTCCCAAAACTCTAATCTGTCAGATGGCACAGGATACAATTTCTTAAACCTTTGAGAAGGAGTAAATGAAGTACCCATATTATTCCATTCCCTAGAAATTACTTCAGAAATAGCATCAGGGACAGGAAAAACTTCTGGAATAACCATAGGAGGTTTAAAAACCGAATTTAAACGCTTAGCAGATTTAGTATCAAGAGGACTAGATTCCTCCATCTCTAAAGCGATTAAAACTTCTTTAAGTAAAGAGCGAATAAATTCCATCTTAAATAAATATGAAGATTTATCACTGTCAATATCTGAGACAGAATCCTCTGAACCAGAAAAATCCTCATCAGAAACAGACAAATCAGAATGATGACGGTCATTTAAAATTTCATCTGAAAAATGAGAAGTTTTAAAAGACCTTTTACGTTTATTGGAAGGAGGAATAACAGACATAGCCTTCCTAATAGATTTAGAAACAAAATTCTCTTATATTAACAGGAACATCCTGAGTATTAGATGTTGAGGGAACAGCAACAGGTAATGGTATATTACTAATGGAAATACTATCTGCATTAGCAAGCTTATCATGACATTCATCACAAACTACAGCCGGAGGAACAGTTACCACAAGTTTACAACAAATGCACTTAACTTTGGTAGAACCAGCATCAGGCAGCGTCTTTCCAGAAGTAGATTCTGATCCAGGGTCAATCTGAGACATCTTGCAATATGTAATAGAAAAAACAACATATAAAGCAAAATTATCAAATTCCTTAAATGACAGTTTCAGGAATGGGAAAAAATGCCAATGAACAAGCCTCTAGCAACCAGAAGCAATGAAAAATGAGACTGAAATAATGTGGAGACAAAAAATGACGCCCACATTTTTTAGCGCCAAAAAAGACGGCCACATTATTGGCGCCTAAAAATTTTTGGCGGCAAGAATGACGCCACATCCGGAACGCCGACATTTTTGGCGCAAAACGGCAAAAAAATGACGTAATCACGAACAACTTCCAGCGTAAAGTATGACGCCGGAAATGACAAAAAAAAATTTGCGCCAAAATATCCGCGCCAAGAATGACGCAATAAATTGAAGCATTTTCAGCCCCCGCGAGCCTAACAGCCCACAGGGAAAAAAAATCAATTTGAAAACAATTTTTAAGGTAAGAAAAAAATTGAATATTCATATGCATTAACCCAAATAATGAAACTGACTGTGTGAAATAAGGAATATTGATCATCCTGAATCAAGGCAAATATAAGTTTAAAGACATATATTTAGAACTTTATATATAAAGTGCCCAACCATAGCTTAGAGTGTAACAAAAAATAAGACTTACTTACCCCAGGACACTCATCTACATATAGTAGATAGCCAAACCAGTACTGAAACGAGAATCAGTAGAGGTAATGGTATATAAGAGTATATCGTCGATCGGAAAAGGGAGGTAAGAGATGAATCTCTACGACCGATAACAGAGAACCTATGAAATAGATCCCGTAGAAGTAGACCATTGAATTCAAATAGGCAATACTCTCTTCACATCCCTCTGACATTCACTGCACTCTGAAAGGAAAACCGGGCTCCAGCCTGCTGCGAAGCGCATATCAACGAAGAATCTAGCACAAACTTACTTCACCACCTCCACGGGAGGCAAAGTTTGTAAAACTGAATTGTGGGTGTGGTGAGGGGTGTATTTATAGGCATTTTGAGGTTTGGGAAACTTTGCCCCTCCTGGTAGGAATGTATATCCCATACGTCACTAGCTCATGGACTCTTGCTAATTACATGAAAGAAAACATCAGTGTAAACAGGAACCTCTAAATATATGTCCATTTTACACAATTTCTCTGGAATGACAATAGGGTCACAATCATCCAGAGTAGCTAAAACCTCCCTGAGCAATAAACGGAGGTGCCCTAGCTTAAATTTAAATGCCGTCATATCTGAATCTGTCTGAGGGAACATCTTTCCTGAATCAGAAATCTCTCCCTCAGACAGCAAATCCCTCCTCCCTACATCAGAACATTGTGAGGGAATATTGGATACGGCTACTAAAGCGTCAGAAGGTTCAGCATTTTTTCTTAACCCATAGCTACTGCGCTTCCCTTGCAACCCTGGCAGTTTAGATAAAACCTCTGCGAGAGTAGTATTCATAACTGAAGCCATATCTTGCAAGGTGAAAGAATTAGACGCACTAGAAGTACTTGACGTCGCTTGTGTGGGCGTAACTGGTTGTGACACTTGGGGAGAACTAGATGGCGAAACCCGATTTACTTCTGTCTGAGAATTATTTAATGCCAAATTCTTATAAGTCAAAATATGCTGTTTGCAATTTATAGACATATCAGTACAATTGGGACACATTCTTAGAGGGGGTTCCACAATGGCTTCTAAACAAATTGAACAATGAGTTTCCTCAGTGTCAGACATGTTTAACAGGCTAGTAATGAAGCAAGCAAGCTTGGAAAACACTTTATTTAATGAAAAAAACACAATTTACAAAAACGGTAATGTACCTTTAAGAGAAAAAAAGGCATAAACAAACTGCAAAACAAGTTAAAATTGCTTCAAAAATTCAGAAATTTTAACAGTTTACCCACTAAGCTTTAGAAGGATTGCACCACAAGTAAAAAAGCAATAGACCCCCAAATGAAAAAAACGGATTGATAATTGTCTAAAACCGGTAAAAAAAAAACTAAAGCACCTTGCCACAGCTCTGCTGTGGCCCTACCTGCCCTTAGGAAGCGATAATATGGGGTTTAAAGCTTCAATTAGTCCCTCAGAAGAATCTCAGGACCTCAGGAGAAGTTGCTTGCTGCTTGTAAATGTAGGCCCGCCCACCTCACTCGATGTTGCTGGGGCCTTCACAAAAAATTAACCCTTTATGCAAGCTAGTAAAAACCTCTGATAACACTAGGATTACTGCTTACCGTTCCCCTAATGGGGACACTGTCAGCCTTTCTGAGTTAACACAGTCTCTGTATAGCAAGAAACCGTTCCTCACACTGAAGTTCTCCTGTACTCCTCAGCTCATGTGGGAACAGCAGTGGACCTTAGTTACAAATGCTAAGATCATCATCCTCCAGGCAGAAATCTTCATCTATGTCCTGCCTGAGAGTAAATACTACAACACCGGTACCATTTAAAAATAACAAACACTTGATTGAAGATAAAATAAAACTAACTAGCTATAGAGACAGTTCTGCTGTGGCGCTCTCTTAAATTGTAAAACAAAGTATAGAGGCGCCAATGGTGCAGATCAATGGTGATTGAGAACACCACAATACCCCAATATACACAGGATACTCACATGTGGTGAAGGCAATCAATTATGCCCATAGAGACAGGCTGGATTTCACAGCAATCCAGCTCGCTGTTCCAAGGTAGAGTAACGGAAGGGTGGGTGTCAGAGTATTAGTACTCTAAAGTAGCATAGCAAAAGGAAATGCCATACATAACACTAGGAGTGGATTTGGTAAAAAAGTAAATTTATTAAAAAATATAAAAAGTAGTACCACTCATCTCAGTGTTAAAAAAGTATAATATACATAAGGAATACATGCGACGCGTTTCTCAGATATACTGTTTCCTCAGGCATGTTTTTACACAGTACTTAACCTCCTTATATAGGGCTATGCTACTGGGAATACACCCACAACCCACCCCCAACATTTGTCAAATTTCAAACCAATCAAAGGCCATCATTAGCAATGACGCCGCCCCTGTTACAATATAATACATATATTTTCTATGTATGCTCTAGTAATCTCCCAAATGAATAAATAAACTAAATGTTTCTAGATTAGTGTTTTTATGTCTTAATATTTTGCAGGGACCTAACATTTTTATAATGGTCATTTAGCAATCTAAGGTATTCGTAATTCCTATACTCTCATTGGGTAACTAAGCCATCAATCATTCTATAGTGGATAGCTCATAAAGTGTACTCGCTAATACGTCTATATGGCTGTCAATCAAAATGGGATTTTCGCGCTAAATCTCCTGCTGTCATTCTCACTGCACTATCACTCGGAGTGTACACATTCTCAAAGTACTGACTGGTGGCGCGCCTCCATTACCAAAGCGCATGTACCGTGATCGACATACACTGTAGTTTGGAGGTGTATGTTACTTGATCACCGACAATAGTAAACTACACTTTCTTTAGTATGGGATCCCTAAGTAGAATAGACTACTCTACTTAGGGATCCCATACTAAAGAAAGTGTTGGCCCCTCAACCCAAGGTTGTGTATAGGAGGGCGCCAACGTTGAAACAAAAGTTGGCACCCAGTAAGGTGGTTATGACTAAAAAATACATCAAATATAATAAAAATGGGTCCAGGAATTCTGATCATAGGATAGGAAGGAATGATAACAACATTGGGACATATAGATGTGGACATAGACGGTGCCATATGTGCAAATTTATTACACATGGAAAAAAATCCATAGTATCATATACAACAGGAGAAGAACACCAGATTACTGAACATCTTACATGTAATTCTGGTTATGTCATTTACGCACTTACATGTGCATGTGGGGTCCAGTATATTGGACGTACCTCCAGGAAGGTGAGACTGAGATGGGGGGAACATAAAAGGAATATAACCAAAAACTTGACTAAACATAGTGTCTCCAGACATAAGTGCACTAAAACCATACAAGGTGGATGCCAATTCAGTATCACACCTTTAGAAAGCATCCCAACTAGTCATCATTACAACAGATTCACCCGTCTGAGACAAAGGGAAACGTACTGGATATTTAAATTTCAAACACTGTTTCCTACGGGGCTTAATGAAGTCATTGACTCCATAGCATTTGTTTAGTTGCACTTTATGTTTTATGTGTATTTTTATTCCACTTCCCATCTGTTTCATTGGGGACCCCAGTATATGGCCTTTACAAGGTGTAATTGTAACTCTTTTTCCTAGTTGTCCTTAGAAGGGTTTAGCTCACTCCACGTAGTTATCTTAGTCTATCCCCTGTAATATATCTTTTAATATTCCTACACCGCGTACTAGTATCAATATCACTTGTTAATTTTTTGGTTCATTATTAGTTTTGACACACACCAAAACTCCAGATAAGTGAGTTATTGTTATTATAATTTTAGACATACACTATTATTCCAGAAAAGGGAGTCACTGTGTAGTAATGCAAAGCATCCTCACATCCCCCACATAGTGGGTCATATTGTCACACACCAATACTCCAGATAAGTGAGTTATTGTTTTTATCGTTTTAGACATACACTAATATTCCAGAAAAGGGAGTCACTGTGTAGTAATGCCAAGCATCCTCACATCCCCGACATAGTGGGTCATATTGTCCCTATAAATAGGGAACATATCATTCACTAGCGTCTTCTCACTGACTATATTACAATTAGTACATATTCTGCACTTCCCCACACATCCCTGCGTCTTCTCATTGACTATATTACAATCATTACATAATCTGCACTCCCCTACACATCCCTGTGTATTTCTCTTTATTGCATTGGAAATTGGGCTCTAGACTTACACTATTATCTTTGTATTATTTTACTTATTATTAATATATTTTTCTAACACTCTTGATTTCACTATATTATATATGTTTTTATAGCACCACCAGTGTTTATATATATACATATATTCACTGTCATATATAAATACACCTAATACAACTGATATTTGTTAATATGGTAAATCCTTTGTTTATTAAGGAATCAGTAGTTCACATTATGCCATTGCTTACATTGGTGCTTCACTATGTAATCTGCTCTCATGATTGCAATAACATCATTTTGCGGAGTTACTGCATCTAGAATAATCGGGTTCAGTAACGGCACACTCCTTGTTTTGTCTCCCCCCACGGACCAATAGTAGCAACCCGTCCAACAATAACATAGGCTTGACCAATGGGAGGCTTTGTTTACTGTTGGCCGCCACCAATCATGACGCCTTTTTAAGTCTCAATGACAGCCTGTAATATCAGTAGCAGAGGCGCGGCCCCCCCCATGTGATTACAGGCAGGACCAATGGGAAGCTTTGTTTACTATTGTCGGTGATCAAGTAACATACACCTCCAAACTACAGTGTATGTCGATCACGGTACATGCGCTTTGGTAATGGAGGCGCGCCACCAGTCAGTACTTTGAGAATGTGTACACTCCGAGTGATAGTGCAGTGAGAATGACAGCAGGAGATTTAGCGCGAAAATCCCATTTTGATCCATATAGACGTATTAGCGAGTACACTTTGTGAGCTATCCACTATAGAATGATTGATGGCTTAGTTACCCAATGAGAGTATAGGAATTACGAATACCTTAGATTGCTAAATGACCATTATAAAAATGTTAGGTCCCTGCAAAATATTAAGACATAAAAACACTAATCTAGAAACATTTAGTTTATTTATTCATTTGGGAGATTACTAGAGCATACATAGAAAATATATGTATTATATTGTAACAGGGGCGGCGTCATTGCTAATGATTGCCTTTGATTGGTTTGAAATTTGACAAATGTTGGGGGTGGGTTGTGGGTGTATTCCCAGTAGCATAGCCCTATATAAGGAGGTTAAGTACTGTGTAAAAACATGCCTGAGGAAACAGTATATCTGAGAAACGCGTCGCATGTATTCCTTATGTATATTATACTTTTTTAACACTGAGATGAGTGGTACTACTTTTTATATTTTTTAATAAATTTACTTTTTTACCAAATCCACTCCTAGTGTTATGTATGGTATTTCCTTTTGCTATGCTACTTTAGAGTACTAATACTCTGACACCCACCCTTCCGTTACTCTACCTTGGAACAGCGAGCTGGATTGCTGTGAAATCCAGCCTGTCTCTATGGGCATAATTGATTGCCTTCACCACATGTGAGTATCCTGTGTATATTGGGGTATTGTGGTGTTCTCAATCACCATTGATCTGCACCATTGGCGCCTCTATACTTTGTTTTACATTTTTAGTTTCTCTCCGTTTGGATGCTGATAGAGAGCTGCCGTTTCGCTCAGCCAGCTGGATTGCTGCCAAAATCCAGCCCGCCTCTGTTGGCATAATTGAATGCCTTCACCTATTGTGAGTACCCTGTGATCATATTATATTGGTACACCTTCAGAATCTCCATTGATCTGCACCATTGGCGCCCCTTCCGTGTTGTTCTTTCTTTTGTGGTGCTCTCTTTGCTACTTCCTGTCAGGAAGGACAATATCCCACAAGTTAGGATGAATACGTGGACTCGGTACATCTTGCAAAAGAAATTGGTGATAAAAGTAAATTGAAAGTTGTTCAAAATTACATGCCCTATTTGAAACATGAAAGTTTTTTTTGGACTTCACTGTCCCTTTAAATACAGCCCCCACTTCTCTCATATCCCAGTCATTCTGCAAAGGGAACAAGGAACAGTAGGAGAAATATCAGGGTATAAAGGGTGCCAGAAGAAAAAACAAAAATTTAGGTCCGCCCAACGGTGAAAAACGGGCGGAGGCCGTGGACTCTCCTCATACAGAAGGAAAGGAAATTATTTGATAAGCATAATTTATGTTTTCCTTCTTAATATGAGGAGAGTGCACAGCTTCATTCATTACTAGTGGGAAATATGTACCCAAGCTCTAAATGACACTGAATGAAAACGGGAGGGAAAAGAGAGGCCGACCTTTATTCTGAGGGCACCACAGCATGCAAAACCTTTCTCCCGGGGGCATGGCTAGGCAGCGGCTATGAAAGGTCGCAATATCTGTTGCTCCTAAAGTAATCTGCTTAATCCGCCGATTTAAGCAGTGAATCGGAAAAATCTAATAGCATCCATCTCATCTTTAACTAGATAGAGAAGAGCAGTATTGATTTATACTAAATTTGCAGAGTTTATGACCTATAGGGCCCAGATCTGGCCCGTTGAGTTCTTGGGAGGCGGCCTTACAGTAGGATTCAACACCCACCACCCCCGGAAGCCGGGGTATAGCAGTCCTCAGTTGACTGCCTATTATACCAGAAGAAGGGAACCATCTTTCAGGATAATTCATCCACCTGTAGGTGTGTCTGAAGAGGAGCTATACAAGTACTGTATTGTTTTGAATAATGGAGGCCCTAAACAAGTGGGAATGAGAGATGACGCAGCTCATAAAAGATCATTTCCGGAGCTTAGAGGAAGAGTTATGTGGACTCCTCTTGAGATCCGCAGCTGCAGCAGTCCCCCTAGATGAAAGTGGCAATGAAACTATGTCTCCCTGGTCAGACCTGGCTAGCGAAGAGACTTCCAACCCTCACAGTCAAACAGATGCCCAGCGGAAACTTAAACCTGAGCTGCCGATCGGAACCGCATATGAGATGCCGGTGGAAGCGTTCTATGCGCTCAAAGAGGAAATCATGTATCCGAATAACGCCCGAGTAATACTGGAGGATGAGGCCAAGAAGCAGAGATGGGCCCGCATCAGATCTATCTCATTTGAAAACCCCAACCTGTTACCTCTTATCCATCCACCTCTAATTGTGACTGGAGCAGGAGGTCAAATAGGATTTCACACCCGAACGAGCCATTCATAAGATGACCGACACGGAGTGGGCTGAGGGGGAACTGAAGCCCCAGATACGAGACTCATGCTCGGGACTGCTAGGCTGGACAGAAGCTGGGGCAAATCCCTACTATTTTTGCATGATATCACAACTAGATCAGGTCTGGGTGCATGGTAAAAAACTGTTATACATAAGCTGATTTTATGTTTGAGTCATGAACGACTGATATGCATTGTCCAACTGTCCCACTTAACTATTTTACTTCAACATACTACTTGTACATATTGGACTTAGTGGGTTTAAAGTTTTGTATGCCACTTATATTTTTTTTTTTTTGTTGTTCCAGTTATGCTGTTCTCCTGTCGTTTATGTTACCTATGATTCCTATTTATTGCCTAATCTAAACTCAAGCTAGCTCTGACTTATGGGTATAGCATACTGTTGTGAGGTGGTTTCCCAGCTAAATAATTATACCCTTATGTCCCATTAATACCAATTAAACTTAGCTGAGTACATTAACACATTCTCATAGCAATAACTGCTCACTGCACCCATAGTATTGAATGGGTATCCTTTTATAAGTAAGGCTTGATGGGGTTCCACACCTAAATGCCAACCAACAATGAGCCATGTAAATGGTTAAACCTCTAATAGATTATTACAGTTCCTTACTATATCTCATCTTCACTCTGAAATATATAGGAACAGAAGGAGGCTTTGGAGCAGCCCAAACTTAACCCTGAGCAAGTATAGATTGCATATAGTGCTCTACTATATAATGGGCTCTTGATTTCTAAGTATTGTGTATATTGATTTACTGGGGGCTGGTCTAACTTACCTTGTCTCAATGGTGGGTTGTCTGCAGCCGAGATGGCACATCAAAATTTTATTCTACTTGTATATAAGGGTGTATATTCTTTTGAGTCCTTACGCTTTCTAATATCTCTATAATAAGACTGTTCACATTTAGACACTCAGAAACTACCTACCTTAATATATCTGTGTTGAGACTTGCTCATATGCCGACCTTAGATAGACATATTTGATTATAGTTGTTATTTTTTTTCCATCTCTCTGTACCTTGCAATGAAGTTCCACTGTAGTTACTCCCCTTAACTACCTTCTCTGAAATATTTGTAACAACGGTTCCTTTATCAACATCAATATAGCTATTCATTTGAAAGAAAATGTAAATAATGGGTCCATAAGAGGCCCTACTATTCTCTCCCCTTCCCACACACTTATAACTAGGAGGAACTTCTCATTAGTAAACCATGATTTAGAAAGGAAAATATCATCATCAATTTTAAGGGTTTATATCAGTCTTTCAGTCTAAGTTTATCCAATTGACCTAAACCCTATAAAATCAGAAAACAGAGATTCTTTATTGGAGTCCCAAAAGTGGTCTCCATATTTTCAGAAGTTACCTTCTTTAGTTATGTTTACAGTGTCATAAGGGGCCCAAGAGTGGCCTTTTCGGTTATTTTGAAGGTAAAGAGCTTTATTGGCACCAATTTTGTTACCTAATCTGTGTTTGTAAAGGCATATAACCGCACCTTGTTTGAATAACCTAGCAATTATTAGTTGAACAATGTTGAACTAATCTGTTTGTAAAACCTTTATTGACATGTTTGCCTGTATGCCTTTTAACGAATCTCAATTAAAAAAAAAAAATTATTTAAAAAAAAAAAAAACCTCTCCCAAAAGCTGCTACAGCAGAAGCAAAAACGTCAAATTAGTAAAAATTTGAAAAGGTATGTAAGGAGGACCAGGTAGCCACCCTACATATCTGCTCCATAGAGGCCTCATTCTTAAAGGCCTAGGATGAAGTCACAGCTCTAGTTGAATGAGCCCTAATCCTCTGAGGAGGCTTATGTCCCGCTGTCTCATATGCCAAGCGAATAATACTCCTCAAACAAAAAAGATAAGGAAGTGGAAGAGGCCTTCTGCCCTCTACGCTTTCCAGAATAGACAACAAACAAGGAAGAAGTCTGTCTAAAATCTTTCGTAGCTTGAAGATAGAATTTCAAAGCCCGAACCACATGCAAATTATGAAGTAACCGTTCCGTCGGCGAAGAAGGATTAGGACACAAGGAAGGAACCACAATCTCCTGATTGATGTTACGATCAGAAACAACCTTAGAAAGAAAACCCAACCCAGTACAACGAACAGCCTTATCAGCATAAAAAAACAAGGTAAGGAGGCTCACATTGCAAGGCTGCCATCTCAGAAACTCTGCGTGCCGAAGCAATAGCCAGTAGAAAAAGAACCTTCCAAGATAGTAATTTAATGTCAATCGAATGCATAGGCCCAAACAGAGCCCTCTGCAAAACTTTAAGAACTAGATTTAAACTCCAAGGAGGAGCGGTAGGTCTAAACACAGGCCTGATTCTAGAAAAAGCCTGAACAAAAGACCGCACATCAAGAAGCTCAGCGAGCCTCTTGTGCAATAACACAGATAGAGCTGAAATCTGTCCCCTTAGGGAACTTGCAGAAAGGCCCTTCTCCATACTATCCTGGAGAAAGGAAAGAATCCTGGAAACCTTGACCTTATGCCAGGGGAATCCACACTCTTCACACAAGAATAAGTAGTTCCTCCACACCTTATGATAGATGAGACAAGTGACTGGCTTTCGAGCTTGAATGAGAGTATCAATCACTCTCTCAGAAAAACCCCTCTTGGCTAGGACTAGGCGTTCAATCTCCACGCAGTCAGCCTCAGAGACTTTAGATTTTGATCAACAAAAGGACTCTGTTCCAGCAGATCCCTGCAACAAGGTAACCTCCATGGAGGAGATGAGGACATCCCCACCAGGTCCACAAACCACATCCTTCGCAGCCACGATGGAGCAATTAGTATTGCCGAAGCTTGCTCCTGCTTGATGCGGGCCACTACCCGAGGGAGAAGTGGTAACGGTGTAAAAATGTAAACTAGACTGAACCTTCAAGGCACTGCTAATGCATATATCAGCTCTGCCTGAGGATCCCTGGACCGCGACCCGTATCTGGATAGCTTGGTATTGAGTCGGGACGCCAAGAGATTTATCTCCGGCGTCCCCCATCTGTTGCAAATCTCTGCAAACACCTCGGGATGGAGAGATCATTCCCCCAGATGAAAGGATTGTCTGCTGAGAAAATCCGTTTCCCAGTTGTCCACACCCGGAATGTGGATCGCTGACAGCGAGCAGTTGTGGGCCAGAATCCGAGATACTTCCCTCATTGCTAGGGTGCTCCTGTTTCCCTCCTGATGGTTGATGTAAGCCACCGAGGTTATGTTCTCTGATTGGAATCTGATAAACTGGGAAGCACCCAGAAGAGACCAAGCCTTCAGAGCATTGAAGATCGCTCGAAGTTCAAAAATGTTGATCGGGAGGAGAGATTCCTCTCGAGTCAACAGGCCCTGTAACTTCCTGGCACCCCAAACAGCTCCCCATCCTGATAGATTTGCGTCCGTAGTCACAATCTCACAGGATGGTCTAAAGAAGGATGTCCCTTGGGACAGGTGATCTGGACAGAGCCACCAAGAGAGCGATTCTCTCGACCGGTTGTCCAGAGAAATCTGTTGTGACAGATCCGAGTGGTAGCCGTTCCACTGGCTCAGCATGCACAGCTGAAAAGGCCTGAGATGGAACCTGGCAAATGGAAGGATGTATATGCTGGACACCATGAATCCAATTACCTCCATATACCGGGCCACAGAGGGCCTTTAAGAGGTTTCATAAACCCTATCCAGTTTAAGCAACGAAAGTTCCTCCGGTAGCTTTGGTTCCGGAAGATCAGAACTCCAAGATTTGAGAGATATGAGTCTCGAAAGCTCACGTCTGGATCAACCCTTTAGAAAACCTACAGCTCAAGGAATTAACGGTGAACTCTTATCGGTAGACGGCAAGAGAGACTGCAGAACCATCCTCACATCCCCTTCAAAAGGGGGATACAGCAAGGACAAAAAACGGTCCCTAAGAATCTAGTCTCTGCTCAAAAGGCAAGGGGAAATGAAAAGCATAGCCATCCTCAAAAAAAGAGGAGAGAAACACTGGCGAAAGAGATTTGAAAATCAGACAATCCAATTAACACGGAGTACCCCTAGGGGGGGGAATAATCGCCCCCTACACCAGGTACTGGAGATCTCCATGCAGTCATCTGATCCTCCCCAATGACTTCAGGAACTACAAACGTACTGCCATAGCAGAATTCCTAACTCCAAAAAACCACGCAAGTAATGCAGGGACTGCCCCATCAAGATGATATAAAGTAGGACCAGCCTGATATCAAGGATAGAAGGGCCCCCAATAACTTGTAGTAAACAAGAAAAAAACAACCTCGGAACTAGAGGTAAGCAAACTTACGACTAGATTTCGAGTTTTGTCGGTAAAGACCCGCGTAGCTAACGCTGCTTTTTTTCCCAGTGCACCCTTAAGACAACGCTGGTATTTAGAGTTGTCTGGTTGTCTGAGTGGCTGCGTTAGGCTCAGAAAAGGGAGCGTTGAGCAGAATTTGGCTCCACATCAACCCTCAATACCAGCGTTGCTTACAGTAGCGGTAAGCTGGAAAAACGTGCTCGTGCATGATATCCCCATAGGAAACAATGGGGCAGTTTGAAACCTAACACCTGCAAAAAAGCAGCGTTCAGCTCCTAACGCAGCCCCATTGTTTCCTATGGGGAAACACTCTCTAAGTCTGCACCTAACACCCTAACGTGAACCCGAGTCTAAACACCCCTAACCTTACACTTATTAACCCCTAATCTGCCGCCCCCGCTATCGCTGACACCTGCATTAAACTATTAACCCCTAATCTGCCGCTCCGGACACCGCCGCAATCTACATTATCCCTATGAACCCCTAATCTGCTGCCTCTAACACCGCCGACCCCTATATTATATTTATTAACCCCTAATCTGCCCCCCCAACGTCGCCGCTACCTTACCTACACTTATTAACCCCTAATCTGCCGATCGGACCTCACCGCCACTATAATAAATGTATTAACCCCTAAACCGCCGCACTCCCGCCTCGCAAACACTATAATAAATGTTATTAACTCCTAATCTGCCCTCCCTAACATCGCTGCCACCTACCTACAATTATTAACCCATAATCTCCCGCCCGCACCGTCGCCGCTACTATAATAAAGTTATTAACCCCTAAACCTAACTCTAACCCTAACCCCCCTAACATAAATATAATTTAAATTAAACTAAATAATATTCCTAAAATTAACTAAATTAATCCTAATTAAAACTAAATACTTACCTATAAAATAAACCCTAATATAGCTACAATATAACTAATAGTTACATTGTAGCTATTTTAGGATTTATATTTATTTTATAGGCAACTTTGTATTTATTTTAACTAGGTACAATAGCTATTAAATAGTTAATAACTATTTAATAGCTACCTAGTTAAAATAAGTACAAAATTACCTGTAAAATAAATCCTAACCTAAGTTACAAATACACCTAACACTACACTATCAATAAATTAATTAAATAAATTACCTACAATTAGCTAAATTAAAATACAATAAAATAAACTATTCTATAATACAAAAAACCCCACTAAATTACAAAAAATAAAAAAGAATTACAAGAAGTTTAAACTAATTACACCTAATCTAAGACCCCCAAATAAAATAAAAAATCCCCCCAAAATAAAAAAATGCCCTACCCTATTCTAAACTACCAAAGTAATCAGCTCTATTACCAGCCCTTAAAAGGGCTTTTTGCGGGGCATTGCCCCAAAGTAATCAGCTCTTTTACCTGAAAATAAAAATACAATACCCCCCCCCAACATTACAACCCACCACCCACATACCCCTACTCTAACCCACCCAAACCCCCCTTAAAAAAAAAACTATCGCTAACCCCCTGAAGATCATCCTACTTTGAGTCGTCTTCACCCAGCCGAGCCGAATTCTTCATCCAAGGTGCGCAGAGGAAGTCCTTGATCCGGTAGAAGTCTTCATCCAAGCGGCAAGAAGAGGTCCTCCATCCGGTAGAAGTGTTCATTCAGGCGGCGTCTTCAATCTTCATCCATCCGGAGCGGAGCCATCTTCAAATGAGTCAACGCGGAGCCATCCTCTTCAACCGACGACTTCCCGACGAATGAAGGTTCCTTTAAGGGACGTCATCCAAGATGGCGCCCTTCAATTACGATTGGCTGATAGAATTCTATCAGCCAATCGGAATTAAGGTAGAAAAAATCTGATTGGCTGATGCAATCAGCCAATCAGATTGAAGTTAAATCCGATTGGCTGATCCAATCAGCCAATCGGATTGAACTTCAATCTGATTGGCTGATTGCATCAGCCAATCAGATTTTTTTCAACCTTAATTCCGATTGGCTGATAGAATTCTATCAGTCAATCAGAATTGAAGGGACGCCATCTTGGATGACGTCCCTTAAAGGAACCTTCATTCGTCGGGAAGTCGTCGGTTGAAGAGGATGGCTCCGCGTCGGCTCCTTTGAAGATGGCTCCGTTCCGGATGGATGAAGATTGAAGACGCCGCCTGGATGAACACTTCTACCGGATGGAGGACCTCTTCTTGCCCCGCTTGGATGAAGACTTCTACCGGATCAAGGACTTCCTCTGCGCACCTTAGATGAAGACGACTCAAGGTAGGATGATCTTCAGGGGGTTAGCGATAGGTTTTTTAAAGGGGGGTTTGGGTGGGTTAGAGTAGGGGTATGTGGGTGGTGGGTTGTAATGTTGGGGGGGTATTGTATTTTTATTTTCAGGTAAAAGAGCTGATTACTTTGGGGCAATGCCCCGCAAAAAGCCCTTTTAAGGGCTGGTAATAGAGCGGATTACTTTGGTAGTTTAGAATAGGGTAGGGCATTTTTTTATTTTGGGGGGATTTTTTATTTTATTAGGGGGCTTAGATTAGGTGTAATTAGTTTAAACTTCCTGTAATTCTTTTCTATTTTTTGTAATTTAGTGTTTTTTTTTTTTGTATTATAGAATAGTTTATTTTATTGTATTTTAATTTAGCTAATTGTAGGTAATTTATTTAATTAATTTATTGATAGTGTAGTGTTAGGTGTATTTGTAACTTAGGTTAGGATTTATTTTACAGGTAATTTTGTACTTATTTTAACTAGGAAGCTATTAAATAGTTATTAACTATTTAATAGCTATTGTACCTAGTTAAAATAAATACAAAGTTGCCTGTAAAATAAATATAAATCCTAAAATAGCTACAATGTAACCATTAGTTATATTGTAGCTATATTAGAGTTTATATTATAGGTATTTAGTTTTAAATAGGATTAATTTAGTTAATTTTAGGAATATTATTTTGTTTCATTTAAATTATATTTATGTTAGGGGGCGGTTAGGGTTAGAGTTAGGTTTAGGGATTAATAACTTTATTATAGTAGCGGCGACGGTGCAGGCGGGAGATTAGGGGTTAATAATTGTAGGTAGGTGGCGGCGATGTTAGGGAGAGCAGATTAGGGGTTAATAACATTTATTATAGTGTTTGCGAGGTGGGAGTGCGGCGGTTTAGGGGTTAATACATTTATTATAGTGGTGGCGAGTTCCAGTCGGCAGATTAGGGGTTAATAAGTGTAGGTAAGGTAGCGGCGACGTTGGGGGGGACAGATTAGGGGTTAATAAATATAATATAGGGGTCGGCGATGTTAGGGGCAGCAGATTAGGTGTTTATAGGTATAATGTAGGTGGCGGCGGTGTCCGGTTGGCAGATTAGGGGTTAAAAATTTTTTTTAGAGTGGCGGCGATGTGGGGGGGCCTCGGTTTAGGGGTACATAGGTAGTTTATGGGTGTTAGTGTACTTTGTAGCACAGTAGTAAAGAGCTTTATATTCACACGTTAGCCCATAAAGCTCTTAACTACTGACTTTTTTTTTGCGGCTGGAGTCTTGTCGGTAGAGGGTCTACCGCTCACTTCTCCCAAGACTCCAAATACCGGCGTTAGGCAGATCCCATTGAAAAGATAGGATACGCAATTGGCGTAAGGGGATCTGCGGTAGCATAGAGTCGCGGTGAGGAAGTGAGCGTTAGACCCTTTCCTGTCTGACACTAAATACCAGCGGGCGGCCAAAAGCAGCGTTAGGACCCCTTAACGCTGCTTTTGACGGCTAACGCAGAACTCTAAATCTAGGTGTTAGTACCCAAACAGGGCCAGCCTGTGTCAAGGATACAAAATGTCTGATAGAACCTCAACGAACAGAGTGAACCAGGACCAGCCTGCTGACTAGGGTACAAACAAACTGTTCACGGGTTAACCGAAAGTTCTAAACCTTAGCAGGTCTCAACTAAACAAACAGTCAAACAGCAGACAATAAAAGCTCTAAAGGCTCAAACACTGTCTTAACATTTTTATTTAATTATTGGCTTTTTGTGACTTCCACCCGGAGCACTAACCATCGCGACCATACAACGCTAGTATCAAAATCCCAGAAAAGAAAAAGTTTCCGTAAAGGAAAGGTACAACAGTCTTGAGCTCTGGAAATAAAAGAAACACATCCGAACTGGATCAAAAGAAGTAAGGCTGCACCTGCAGGTGAATGCCAAGAGAAGGAATAGAAACACTAACAGGGTCAGCCTTTCAGAGACCTGATTCCTCAAGAGCTCATAACTGGGAACAAATACACAACTAAGACTATTAGGAGTATGATCCACATTCCTCCACTCGTCTAGCGCTGTTCGCCATCAGAATCAGAAAATTGAGGATCCGGCGGCAAATGAAGACTGAAGTCCACCAAAGCCTCCAGAACCTGCCTCAGCAGTACACGCAGGCACGTCACACTGACTCTTAAGGCAAAATTCATCCTCGGCGGGACATCTGAGGGCCCCGATCCTGACGGCCATACCCCTGAAGCCCCAGAGGTAACCGCTCCCCCAGAGTAAAGGCCCGTCTCACCTGGCACCCCCCAGTAAAAGAGGACACGGATAACCTCTACGCTGGCCCTCAAGAAGCTATAAATGCGCCAACGCCACCAATATGGCTATGCGCAAACGTGCAGCAACCTCTGGTTGAAAGAAACCTCCTTCCCGAGAAGGGGTAACGGCATTTGGGACAACTGCCTGTGTAGGAACAGAAAAAAACAGGGAACACACCTCACGGAACACAGACTCCTCAGAGGCGGATGGCTCAGTGGTCTCCAAGAAGAGCGCTCTATTACAGCATACGGAACATAAATGATTGGGCCGGATTACCCGGCCTTCGTGCAATCTAAGCAGGTAACAGAATCTGAATCGGAGAAATCCTCCTCAGAAAAAACAGAATTTATGTTTACCTGATAAATTTCTTTCTCCTACGGTGTGTCCGGTCCACGGCTTCATCCTTACTTGTGGGATATTCTCATTCCCTACAGGAAATGGCAAAGAGAGCACAACAGCAGAGCTGTCCATATAGCTCCCCCTCTAGCTCTGCCCCCCAGTCATTCGACCGACGGTCAGGAGAAAAAGGAGAACCATAGGGTGCAGTGGTGACTGTAGTGTATAAAAAACAAAAATTATGAACCTGACTAAAAGCCAGGGCGGGCCGTGGACCGGACACACCGTAGGAGAAAGAAATTTATCAGGTAAACATAAATTCTGTTTTCTCCTACATTGGTGTGTCCGGTCCACGGCTTCATCCTTACTTGTGGGAACCAATACCAAAGCTTTAGAACACGGATGAAGGGAGGGAACAAGTCAGGTAACCTAAACGGAAGGCACCACTGCTTGTAAAACCTTTCTCCCAAAAATAGCCTCCGAAGAAGCATAAGTATCGAATTTGTAAAATTTGGCAAAAGTATGCAGAGAAGACCAAGTCGCTGCCTTACAGATCTGTTCAACAGAAGCCTCGTTCTTGAAGGCCCATGTGGAAGCCACAGCTCTAGTAGAATGAGCAGTAATTCGTTCAGGAGGCTGCCGTCCGGCAGTCTCATAAGCCAATCGGATGATGCTTTTTAACCAGAAGGAAAGAGAGGTAGCAGTAGCTTTCTGACCTCTCCTCTTACCAGAATAGACGACAAACAATGAAGATGTCTGTCTAAAATCTTTTGTTGCTTCTAAATAGAATTTTAAAGCACGAACCACATCTAGATTGTGTAACAAGCGTTCCTTTTTAGAAACTGGATTAGGACACAGAGAAGGAAAAACTATCTCCTGGTTAATATTCCTATTGGAAACCACTTTTGGAAGAAAACCAGGTTTTGTACGAAAAACAACCTTATCTGTATGGAACACCAGATAGGGTGAATTACACTGCAAAGCAGACAATTCAGAAACTCTTCTAGCAGAAGAAATAGCAACCAAAAACAAAACTTTCCAAGATAGTAACTTAATATCTATGGAATGTAAAGGTTCAAACGGAACCCCTTGAAGAACAGAAAGAACACTGCAAAGCAGACAATTCAGAAACTCTTCTAGCAGAAGAAATAGCAACCAAAAACAAAACTTTCCAAGATAGTAACTTAATATCTATGGAATGTAAAGGATCAAACGGAACCCCTTGAAGAACAGAAAGAACTAGATTTAGACTCCATGGAGGAGTCACAGGTCTGTAGACAGGCTTGATTCTGACCAATGCCTGTACGAACGCCTGAACATCTGGCACAGCTGCCAGACGTTTATGTAACAAGACAGACAGAGCAGATATCTGTCCTTTTAAAGAACTAGCTGACAGACCTTTCTCCAAACCTTCTTGGAGAAAGGAAAGAATCCTTGGAATTCTAATATTACTCCATGAGTAACCCTTGGATTCACACCAATAGAGATATTTCTGCCATATCTTATGGTAAATTCTCCTGGTTACAGGCTTTCTAGCCTGGACAAGAGTATCTATAACTGATTCCGAAAACCCGCGCTTAGATAGAATCAAGCGTTCAATCTCCAAGCAGTCAGTTGCAGAGAAACTAGGTTTGGATGTTCGAATGGGCCTTGCACTAGATGGTCCTGTCTCAATGGTAGCTTCCATGGTGGAACCGATGACATATTCACCAGGTCTGCATACCAAGTCCTGCGTGGCCACGCAGGAGCTATTAGAATCACCGAAGCCTTCTCCTGTTTGATCCTGGCTACTAGCCTGGGGAGTAGAGGAAACGGTGGAAAGACATACGCTAGATTGAATGACCAAGGCGCCACCAATGCATCCACCAATGTCGCCTTGGGATCCCTGGACCTGGACCCGTAGCGTGGAACTTTGGAGTTCTGACGAGACGCCATCAGATCCAGATCTGGAATGCCCCATAGTTGAGTTAGCTGGGCAAAGACCTCCGGGTGAAGTTCCCACTCCCCCGGATGGAAAGTCTGACGACTCAAATAATCCGCCTCCCAGTTGTCTACTCCTGGGATGTGAATTGCAGATAGATGGCAGGAGTGATCCTCAGCCCATTTGATGATCTTGGATACTTCTCTCATCGCCAGGGAACTCTTCGTTCCTCCCTGATGATTGATGTACGCTACAGTCGTCATGTTGTCCGACTGAAATCTTATGAACTTGGCCTTCGATAGTTGAGGCCAAGCCAGGAGTGTTCCAAAATGTTTATCGGGAGAAGAGATTCTTCCCGAGACCATAGACCCTGAGCTTTCAGGGAGTCCCACACCGCGCCCCAGCCTAGGAGACTGGCGTCGGTCGTGACAATGATCCACTCTGGTCTGCGGAAACTCATTCCCTGCGACAGGTGATCCTGATCCAACCACTGCGCCACAGACGGCTGAGCAATGGCATGAAGAACTCGACAAGCTTTTGAGAGTCCGTCAGAAAGATTTTCATTTCTGCCGAATCTATTATTGTTCCCAGGAAGGGAACCCTTGTGACCGGGGACAGAGAACTTTTTTCTACGTTCACCTTCCACCCGTGAGACCTTAGAAAGGCTAGAACAATATCCGTGTGAGCCTTGGCTCTGGGAAGAGACGACGCCTGTATTAAGATGTCGTCTAGGTAAGGTGCTACTGCAATGCCCCGCGGTCTTAGTACCGCTAGAAGTGACCCTAGCACCTTTGTGAAAATTCTTGGAGCGGTGGCCAACCCGAAGGGAAGGGCCACAAACTGGTAATGCTTGTCCAGAAAGGCGAATCTTAGGAACTGATGGTGATTTTTGTGGATTGGAATATGCAGGTATGCATCCTTTAGGTCCACAGTAGTCATATATTGACCTTCCTGGATCATAGGCAGAATTGTTCGAATTGTTTCCATCTTGAATGATGGAACTCTGAGAAATTTGTTTAGGATTTTTAAGTCCAGAATTGGCCTGAACATTCCCTCCTTTTTGGGAACTACAAACAGGTTTGAGTAAAAACCCAGTCCTTGTTCTGCTTTTGGAACTGGGTGAATCACTCCCATTTTGATAAAGTCTTCTACGCAATTTAAGAATGCCTGTTTCTTTGTCTGGACTGAAGACAAGCGAGAAAGATGAAACCTTCCCTTTGGTGGAAGGTCCTTGAATTCTAGGAGATACCCCTGAGAGACAATCTCTAAAGCCCAGGGGTCTCGAACATCTCTTGTCCAAGCCTGAACAAAGAGAGAGAGTCTGCCCCCCACCAGATCCGGTCCCGGATCGGGGGCTATCCTTTCAAGCTGACTTGGTTGGAGCAGCAGGCTTCTTGGCCTGTTTTCCCTTGTTCCTGCCATGCAATGGTTTCCATGCTGGTTTGGACTGGGATGTGTTACCCTCTTGTCTAGAGGCTGTAGAGCTAGAAGCCGGTCCGTTCCTGAAATTGCGAAAGGAACGAAAATTAGACTTATTTTTTGCTTTGAAAGGTCTATCCTGTGGAAGGGCGTGGCCCTTTCCCCCAGTGATGTCTGAAATAATCTCTTTCAATTACCCTTGAAAGGAATATTAAGTAATTTATTTTTGGACGACACGTCCGCCGACCAAGATTTTAGCCAAAGCGCTCTGCGCGCCACTATTGCAAAACCTCGCCGCTAATTTCGCTAATTGAAAAGCGGCATCTAAAATAAAGGAATTAGCCAACTTCAGTGCATGAATTCTGTCCATTACCTCCTCATAAGGAGTCTCTTTCTGAAGCAAATTTTCTAGTTCATCGAACCAAAAAGACGCCGCCGTGGTGACAGGAATAATGCATGAAATTGGTTGCAGAAGGTAACCTTGCTGAACAAACATTTTCTTAAGTAAACCTTCTAGTTTTTTATCCATAGGATCTTTGAAAGCGCAACTGTCCTCTATTGGTATAGTTGTGCGCTTAGCTAATGTAGAAACTGCCCCCTCTACCTTAGGGACCGTCTGCCATGCATCCCTTCTGGGGTCAACAATGGGGAACATTTTCTTAAATATAGGAGGGGGAACAAATGGTACACCTGGCTTCTCCCACTCCTTAGTCACTATATCTGCCACCCTCTTGGGTATCGGAAACGCCTCAGACTGCACTGGAACTTCTAAAAATTTGTCCATTTTGCACAATTTTTCTGGAATCACCAAAGGATCACAATCATCCAGAGTAGTTAGCACCTCCTTAAGTAGGGTGCGGAGGTGTTCTAGTTTAAATTTAAATGCAATGGTATCAGTCTCTGCCTGCTGAGAAACCTTTCCTGTGTCAGAAATTTCTCACTCAGAAAGGCCCTCCCTCACCGCCAACTCAGATTGATGTGAGGGTACCACAGATGAATTATCCCCTGCGTCTGCTTGCTCATCCTCTGTATATAAAACTGAGCAATCACGCTTTCTAGGATAAACTGGCAGCTTGGATAAAAATACTTCTAAAGAATTATTCATTACTGCCGCTAATTGCTGCATAGTAACAGCCATAGGCGCGTCAGAGGTACTAGGTATCGCTGGCGCAGGCATCCCCACTACCTTCATTTCAAGAATCATCTTGGGCAACATTTTTAAATGTGACAGTACTGTCCTTTATTTGTTTGGACCCTATGGCACAATTTGCACAAACATTTAATGGTGGAACCACCTTATCCTCCATGCACACAGAACATAGGCTATCTGAAGGCACAGACATGACAAACCTAGGCAGCTTTTTTAATGAAAAAAAAAAAATTTTAGACAAAAACGTTACTGTCTCTTTAAATAATAAAGGAGCACACTTTATTACTGAAACGTCAGAAAAACAACAAAGCAATATCCAATTTTTCTGAAATTTTCACCGTAGTGTCTTAAAGCTATGAAAGTATTGCACACCAAGTTTTATAACAATTGACCCTTAAATGCCCAAACCGGAGCTGATAGCAGCAATCAACCGGTTAATACACTACAGTCCCCTGCCACAGTCTCCACCGCAGCTTTTACCTTCCTTATGGGTTATGAAAAAACGAATAAACCTCTTATAAATCCTTTTCTAAGCCTCTTGACTTCCCACGTGAAGCTGCATGAACCTTCTGCTGAAAGTCAACTGTGCAACTGAGGCGCGAAAATGAGGCTTCCTCCCACTGTCATCCAGAGTGAAGGGGCCTTTCTGACCAAAATAGGTGTCTAAATGGCTGCCAGGCACAACTAACATACCCAAAAAGTGTTTTAAAGTTTGAAAAAACACTTAAAGTCACTTAAACATGTATAAAAAGCAAACGACTTAGCCCACAATAGTGTCAACCAGCATAGAGCCCTAGTTATAAGCCTTAATTCTGTTACTGAGTCTAAGAAAATGGCTTACCTATCCCCTAAGGGATAACTGACAGTCTTCTAGCATTACTTGGTCTTGTTAGAATAGTGACTGATCATACCTGAAGCAGATAAGCCTGCAAACTGTTCCCCCTTGAAAGTTCTCTGGTTCAACAATCCTAGGTGGGAACAGCAAAGGATTTTAGTTACTGGTGCTAAAATCATATTCCTCATGAACAGAAATCTTCTTCATTTTCTGTTGCAGAGTAAATAGTACAAACCGGCACTATTTTAAAATAACAAACTCTTGATAGAAGAAATAAAAAACTACAACTAACACCACATACTCTTTACCATCCCCGTGGAGATGCTACTTGTACAGAGCGGCAAAAAGAATGACTGGGGGGCGGAGCTAGAGGGGGAGCTATATGGACAGCTCTGCTGTTGTGCTCTCTTTGCCATTTCCTGTAGGGAATGAGAATATCCCACAAGTAAGGATGAAGCCGTGGACCGGACACACCAATGTAGGAGAAATCAGAATCCTCCATAACTTGACCGTTCAAATTTGGACAAAAACAACTGGCACCTTACACCCCCCAATGGCTGGGGCACTCACCACCTCCTACGACCCAGACAAGTAGAGAACAGACCCTCTCTACCAACACTCTGGCAAGAATACGGAAATGGAAAACAAAAACATGACCACTCCCGGCCACGAGGTGCAACCCACAGGCCAAGGAAAAGCGTGCCAGTCCCATCAAGAACTGCATAGTTCTAAAAACCTATATGTTCCGTAAAGGCCATGAGCCCCAATATCACTACACATAAGCAGACAGAATCACATAAAAATAATTAAAGTTACCCATTGTTCAATAACGCCCCTCAGGAGATATTAACCCTAGATTCCATAAAGATAAAGGAGTCCCACTGAGACCCTGTGTTCTATCATTACATTATATTCCCACAGAGAAAGAAAAATGAAACGATCTTACCGGAATCTATGCCGTGGAACAAAGCGGTCCTTCAAGTTTGACAGATAGTAGCGTCGCTTCTGACATGGACTTGAGAGAAGAAAGCTGGTAGCGAAACTCGTCAACGCTGATTGCTTATGGAGCTGTTAATATGAGTCGGGATCGTTTCGCAGAAAGACTCTACCTGCATCTCCGGACTCTAACTTTCATCCATGCTCTCACTGAGAGGCTGACAGGACTACTAAAAACTCCCGTCCCATCTCGAAAAGTACTAACCTCCATAAGAGACTACTCCGTAATCTTCCGACACTTCTCTGCCAACCTCCTGTGACGAAAGGCAAAGAATGACTAGGGGAAGAGGGAAATAGGGCAGGTATTTAAGCCTTTGGCTGGGGTGTCTTTGCCTCTTCCTGGTGGCCAGGTTCTGTATTTCCCAAAAGTAATGAATGCATCTGTGGACTCTCCCCGTTTTAAGAAGAAAATTATATTTTTGAGTATAATACCCCTTTTACTCATTCCTCACAATGAAGAAAATGTAACTGTCAAATTCAGATTAAAACATTACTGTCTCTCTAGATGCATATTTTTCATACTGTGCTTAACGTTTGCTTAAGATTAATATAAATAATATCTGCTTAGTTATCTAACCAGCACTAACAAAAACTTGCACCTTTTATAGGGAGTCAGAGAAAAATCTAAACTCTAAATTCATCACCCCCCCCCCTTACTACCAGAGATCCTTAGTTAAAAATCAGTTAAAAAAAAAAAATGAGAACTAAGCTAAGTATGTATTTTTGTGTTTCTTGGTTCACCTTATTGCTACTCTTCAGTGAAGCTATATCAAGATAAAAATAATAAGAAAATACACACAAAGCTTAGCAGCTGAAATTGTATTTAGACACAGAAAACATAAGACAAATTTGGGAATCAGAAGAGCCACTTCTGCCTCACACAAGTTCTTAGAAGTGGGAACGCCCATGTAGAACCTGCTTTTAGTAACAGAGGAACAGGTTTATGAATTACTCGACAGACTGAGATGAACTAGAAAGTTGTTAGAAATTTTATTATATGTCTAAAATATTAAAGTTTCATTTTGACTTTACTGTCCTTTAATGTGAAAGGAATTTCAGCAACTAAATCAATATGGGATTTATGGTTGTAAAATTAGGTAGCCAATGCCGGTTTCAAATCAAATATCTGGGGCTACCATGCTGTTCAAAGAGCATGTAGGTTCCATGTTTTCGAAGCATTCAAAATGGGAAAAGTGTTTCTTAAAGGGACATATTACTCATATGCTAAATCACTTAAAAGTGATGCAGCATAACTGTAAAAAGCTGACAGGAAAATATCACCTGAGAATCTCTATGTAAAAAGGGAAGATATTTTACATCACAATTTCCTCAGCTCACCAGAGTAAGTGCTGTGTAAAAAACATAATTTATGCTTACCTGATAAATTCCTTTCTCCTGTAGTGTAGTCAGTCCACGGGTCATCCATTACTTATGGGATTATATCTCCTCCCTAACAGGAAGTGCAAGAGGATCACCCAAGCAGAGCTGCTATATAGCTCCTCCCCTCTACGTCATACCCAGTCATTCGACCGAAACCAAACGAGAAAGGAGAAACTATAGGGTGCAGTGGTGACTGGAGTTTAATTTAAAATTTAGACCTGCCGTAAAAACAGGGCGGGCCGTGGACTGACTACACTACTAAGTGTAGTCAGTCCACGGGTCATCCATTACTTATGGGATACCAATACCAAAGCTAAAAGTACACGGATGACGGGAGGGACAGGCAGGACCTTTACACGGAAGGAACCACTGCCTGAAGAACCTTTCTCCCAAAAACAGCCTCCGAAGAAGCAAAAGTGTCAAATTTGTAAAATTTTGAAAAGGTGTGAAGTGAAGACCAAGTTGCAGCCTTGCAAATCTGTTCAACAGAGGCCTCATTTTTAAAGGCCCAAGTGGAAGCCACAGCTCTGGTAGAATGAGCTGTAATTCTTTCAGGAGGCTGCTGTCCAGCAGTCTCATAGGCTAAACGTATTATGCTACGAAGCCAGAAGGAGAGAGAGGTAGCCGAAGCCTTTTGACCTCTCCTTTGTCCAGAATAAACGACAAACAGGGAAGAAGTTTGTCGAAAATCTTTAGTTGCCTGCAAATAGAATTTCAGGGCACGGACGACGTCCAGATTGTGCAGAAGTCGTTCCTTCTTTGAGGAAGGATTAGGGCACAATGAAGGAACAACAATCTCTTGATTGATATTCTTGTTAGTGACTACCTTAGGTAAGAACCCAGGTTTAGTACGCAGAACTACCTTGTCTGAATGAAAAATCAGATAAGGAGAATCACAATGTAAGGCCGATAACTCAGAGACTCTTCGAGCCGAGGAAATAGCCATTAAGAACAGAACTTTCCAAGATAACAGCTTGATATCAATGGAATGAAGGGGTTCAAACGGAACACCCTGTAAAACGTTAAGAACTAAGTTTAAGCTCCATGGCGGAGCAACAGTTTTAAACACAGGCTTAATCCTGGCCAAAGCCTGACAAAAAGCCTGAACGTCTGGAACTTCTGACAGACGTTTGTGTAAAAGGATGGACAGAGCTGAGATCTGTCCCTTTAACGAACTAGCAGATAAGCCCTTTTCTAAGCCTTCTTGTAGAAAAGACAATATCCTAGGAATCCTAACCTTACTCCATGAGTAACTCTTGGATTCGCACCAATGCAAGTATTTACACCATATTTTATGGTAAATATTCCTGGTAACAGGTTTCCTAGCCTGTATTAAGGTATCAATCACTAACTCAGAGAATCCACGCTTTGATAGAATCAAGCGTTCAATCTCCATGCAGTCAGCCTCAGAGAAATTAGATTTGGATGTTTGAAAGGACCCTGAACCAGATGGTCCTGTCTCAGAGGCAGAGACCATGGTGGACAGGACGACATGTCCACTAGATCTGCATACCAGGTCCTGCGTGGCCACGCAGGCGCTAGTAGAATCACCGATGCTCTCTCCTGTTTGATCCTGGCAATCAGTCGAGGAAGTATCGGGAAGGGTGGAAACACATAAGCCATGTTGAAGACCCAAGGTGCTGTCAGAGCATCTATCAGAACCGCTTCCGGGTCCCTGGACCTGGATCCGTAACAAGGAAGCTTGGCGTTCTGGCGAGACGCCATGAGATCCAGATCTGGTTTGCCCCAACGCCGAAGCAGTTGTGCAAATACCTCCGGGTGAAGTTCCCACTCCCCCGGAAGAAAAGTCTGGCGACTTAGGAAATCCGCCTCCCAGTTCTCCACGCCTGGGATGTGGATCGCTGACAGGTGGCAAGAGTGAGACTCTGCCCAGCGAATTATCTTTGAGACTTCCATCATCGCTAGGGAACTCCTTGTCCCTCCCTGATGGTTGATGTAAGCCACAGTCGTGATGTTGTCCGACTGAAACCTGATGAACCTCAGAGTTGCTAACTGAGGCCAAGCCAGAAGAGCATTGAGAACTGCTCTTAATTCCAGAATGTTTATTGGAAGGAGACTCTCCTCCTGAGTCCATGATCCCTGAGCCTTCAGGGAATTCCAGACAGCGCCCCAACCTAGTAGGCTGGCGTCTGTTGTTACAATCGTCCAATCTGGCCTGCTGAAGGGCATCCCCCTGGACAGATGTGGCCGAGAAAGCCACCATAGAAGAGAATCTCTGGTCTCTTGATCCAGATTCAGCATAGGGGACAAATCTGAGTAATCCCCATTCCACTGACTTAGCATGCACAATTGTAGTGGTCTGAGATGCAGGCGTGCAAAAGGTACTATGTCCATTGCCGCTACCATTAAGCCGATTACCTCCATGCATTGAGCCACTGACGGGTGTTGAATGGAATGAAGGACACGGCAAGCATTTAGAAGTTTTGTTAAACTGTCTTCTGTCAGGTAAATTTTCATTTCTACAGAATCTATAAGAGTCCCCAAGAAGGGAACTCTTGTGAGTGGCAATAGAGAACTCTTTTCTACGTTCACCTTCCACCCATGCGACCTTAGAAATGCCAGAACCAACTCTGTATGAGACTTGGCAGTCTGGAAACTTGACGCTTGTATCAGAATGTCGTCTAGGTATGGAGCTACCGAAATTCCTCGCGGTCTTAGAACCGCCAGAAGAGATCCCAGAACCTTTGTAAAGATTCTTGGAGCCATGGCTAACCCGAAGGGAAGAGCTACAAACTGGTAATTCCTGTTTAGGAAGGCAAACCTTAGGTACCGATAATGATCCTTGTGAATCGGTATGTGAAGGTAGGCATCCTTTAAATCCACCGTGGTCATGTATTGACCCCTTTGGATCATAGGTAAGATTGTCCGAATAGTTTCCATTTTGAACGATGGAACTCTTAGGAATTTGTTTAGGATCTTTAAGTCCAAAATTGGTCTGAAGGTTCCCTCTTTTTTGGGAACCACAAACAGATTTGAGTAAAACCCTTGTCCGTGTTCCGACCGCGGAACTGGATGGATCACTCCCATTAGTAAAAGGTCTTGTACACAGCGTAGAAACGCCTCTCTCTTTATCTGG
Organism: Bombina bombina; assembly: GCF_027579735.1. Taxonomy (NCBI): domain Eukaryota; kingdom Metazoa; phylum Chordata; class Amphibia; order Anura; family Bombinatoridae; genus Bombina; species Bombina bombina. The sequence continues at coordinate 63,514 of NW_026511073.1, read as the reverse complement.
TTTGCTGACAACCTTGAAAGATGAAATCTCCCTTTTGGAGGAGAAGCTTTGAAGTCCAGAAGATATCCCTGAGATATGATCTCTAACGCCCAGGGATCCTGGACATCTCTTGCCCAAGCCTGGGCGAAGAGAGAAAGTCTGCCCCCCACTAGATCCGTTTCCGGATCGGGGGCCCTCACTTCATGCTGTCTTAGGGGCAGCAGCAGGCTTTCTGGCCTGCTTGCCCTTGTTCCAGGACTGGTTAGGTTTCCAGCCCTGTCTGTAGCGAGCAACAGTTCCTTCCTGTTTTGGAGCTGAGGAAGTTGATGCTGCTCCTGCCTTGAAGTTACGAAAGGCACGAAAATTAGACTGTCTAGCCCTTGGTTTGGCTCTGTCTTGAGGCAGGGCATGGCCCTTACCTCCAGTAATGTCAGCGATAATTTCTTTCAACCCGGGCCCGAATAATGTCTGCCCTTTGAAAGGTATGTTAAGCAATTTAGATTTAGAAGTCACATCGGCTGACCAGGATTTAAGCCACAGCGCTCTGCGCGCTTGAATGGCGAATCCGGAATTCTTAGCCGTATGTTTAGTTAAGTGTACTACGGCATCGGAAATAAATGAATTAGCTAGCTTAAGGACTCTAAGCTTGTCTGTAATCTCATCCAATGTAGCTGAGCTAATGGTCTCTTCCAGAGACTCAAACCAGAATGCCGCCGCAGCCGTGACAGGCGCAATGCATGCAAGGGGTTGTAATATAAAACCTTGTTGAACAAACATTTTCTTAAGGTAACCCTCTAACTTTTTATCCATTGGATCTGAAAAAGCAGAGCTATCCTCCACCGGGATAGTGGTGCGCTTAGCCAGAGTAGAAACTGCTCCCTCCACCTTAGGGACCGTCTGCCATAAGTCCCGTGTGGTGGCGTCTATTGGAAACATTTTTCTAAATATAGGAGGGGGTGAAAAAGGCACACCGGGTCTATCCCACTCCTTGTTAACAATATCTGTAAGCCTTTTAGGAATAGGAAAAACGTCAGTACACGTCGGTACCGCAAAATATTTATCCAGCCTACATATTTTCTCTGGAATTGCAACCGTTTTACAATCATTCAGAGCCGCTAATACCTCCCCTAGCAATACACGGAGGTTCTCAAGCTTAAATTTAAAATTTGAAATGTCTGAGTCCAGTTTACTTGGATCAGATCCGTCACCCACAGAATGAAGCTCTCCGTCCTCATGTTCTGCAAATTGTGACGCAGTATCAGACATGGCTCTAATATTATCAGCGCACTCTGTTCTCACCCCAGAGTGGTTGCGTTTACCCCTAAATTCTGGCAATTTAGATAATACTTCAGTCATAACATTAGCCATGTCTTGCAAAGTGATTTGTATGGGCCGCCCTGATGTACTTGGCTCCACAATATCACGCACCTCCTGAGCGGGAGACGAAGGTACTGACACGTGAGGAGAGTTAGTCGGCATAACTTCCCCCTCGTTGTCTGGTGAAATTTTCTTTACATGTACAGATTGGCTTTTATTTAAAGTAGCATCAATGCAATTAGTACACAAATTTCTATTGGGCTCCACATTGGCCTTTAAACATATTGCACAAAGAGTTTCCTCTGTGTCAGACATGTTTAAACAAACTAGCAATGAAACTAGCAAGCTTGGAAAATACTTTTCAAAATAAATTTACAAGCAATATAAAAAACGTTACTGTGCCTTTAAGAAGCACAAAGAAACTGTCACAGTTGAAATAACAATGAACCAAATTAGTTATAGCAACCAAATTTTCACAGTAAATGCATTAAGTTAGCAAAGGATTGCACTCCCCAGCAAATGGATGATTAACCCCTTAGTACCCAAAAAACGGATAACAGAATAATATAAACGTTTTATCACAGTCAAAAGCACAGTCTCACAGGTCTGCTGTGAGTGATTACCTCCCTCAAAACTAGTTTTGGAGACCCCTGGGCTCTGTAGAGACGTCCTGGATCATGGAGGAAGAAATAGGAAGACTGTGACTGAATTCTTACTGCGCAATAAAGCGCCAAGAAAGGCCCCTCCCACTCATATTATAACAGTGGGGAAGCTCAGTAAACTGATTTTATTCATAAATAAACGACAGCCATGTGGAAAAATAATGCCCAAAAAGTTTTATCACCAAGTACCTCAGAGAAAAACGATTAACATGCCAGTAAACGTTTTAAAAATAAAATTATGAAATGATAATAATAAGCCTGCTGCTAGTCGCTTTCACTGCAGTGGGGGCTCAAATAAAAGTTAAATGTATACAGTATTTTCTTAGTGAAGTTCCATTCCCCAGAAATACCTCAGTGTAAACATACATACATATCAGCCTGATACCAGTCGCTACTACTGCATTTAAGGCTGCACTTACATTATATCGGTATTAGCAGTATTTTCTCAGTCAATTCCATTCCTTAGAAAATAATATACTGCAACATACCTCCTTGCAGGTGAACCCTGCCCGCTGTCCCCTGTTCTGAAGTTACCTCACTCCTCAGAATGGCCGAGAACAGCAAATGGATCTTAGTTATGACCGCTAAGATCATACACAAACTCAGGTAGATTCTTCTTCTAATGCTGCCTGAGAAAAAACAACACACTCAGGTGCTGTTTAAAATAACAAACTTTTGATTGAAGATATAAAAACTAATTTTAATAACCACAGTCCTCTCACACGTCCTATCTATTAGTTAGGTGCAAGAGAATGACTGGGTATGACGTAGAGGGGAGGAGCTATATAGCAGCTCTGCTTGGGTGATCCTCTTGCACTTCCTGTTAGGGAGGAGATATAATCCCATAAGTGGACTGACTACACTTAACAGGAGAAAGTTATATTTCAGTTGCTGTCCAGCTGCAGGTAAAAAAAAAAAAAAAAGCTGAAATGAACAGCAGCCAATCAGCATCAGCAGTGCTGAGGTCATGGAATTTTTTACTGTGATCTCATGAGATTTCACTTAACTCTCATGAGTTTTCATAGTAAACTTCCTTAAACTGAATAGGGACATAACATGAAGCATGCTCCCTTGCAGGTCCTGGGATAGGCATACTGATTTGCTGCGATAAAGTCCTTTACAATGGGGTGTGAATACTTAGGACATTTTGAGGTAAAATATCTTTCTTTTTTACATAGTCAGCTTTTTACAGCTATGCTGCATCACTTTCATATGATTCAATGTTTAGATATTATGGCCCTTTAACTAGAAGAAATAGAAGTTCAGAATCATAGTCTCTGTACTTCATTAGCAGTTTCAGTTTTGCTCTTCAAGTTTTTCGACTTCCAGACACATTTCACTTCAAAACAGCTTTACACCTTGGATTTTTGGTTAATAACAATAAAATAAAAAATAGGGTATCATGTCCCTTTAATCTTTTTAAATATATATGAATCAATATAACAGCAGCCCCAAACTCTTGAGCACTTACTGTGGGACTGCCTTACAAAGCGCTACTTGTAAGTGCAGCACCTCATGCTCCTTTCTTCTTTGCTGTCTGCAATGCATTGATTTTTCAGTTATACCCCCTGGCAACTAATGACTTCATATCGGCCTGTATCTAGTTGGGCTAGATATTATGAGCAATGCAACTACTGCCTGATTGGCTACTAAGGCCAAAAACATAATTTATGCTTACCAGATAAATTCCTTTCCTTCCGGATAGGGAGAGTCCACGGCTTCATTCCTTAATGTTGGGAAATACAACACCTGGCCCCAGCCAAAGGCTTAAATATCCCTCCCACTTTCTCATTACCCCAGTCATTCTGCCGAGGGAACAAGGAAAGGTAGGAGAAACATTAGGGTATAAATTGTGCCAGAAGAATAAAATAAATAATAGGGGACCGCCCATAGACAAGCAAAAAAAACAGAATTTATGCTTACCTGATAAATTACTTTCTCCAACGGTGTGTCCGGTCCACGGCGTCATCCTTACTTGTGGGATATTCTCTTCCCCAACAGGAAATGGCAAAGAGCCCAGCAAAGCTGGTCATATGATCCCTCCTAGGCTCCGCCTACCCCAGTCATTCGACCGACGTACAGGAGGAAATATGCATAGGAGAAACCATATGATACCGTGGTGACTGTAGTTAGAGAAAATAATTCATCAGACCTGATTAAAAAAACCAGGGCGGGCCGTGGACCGGACACACCGTTGGAGAAAGTAATTTATCAGGTAAGCATAAATTCTGTTTTCTCCAACATAGGTGTGTCCGGTCCACGGCGTCATCCTTACTTGTGGGAACCAATACCAAAGCTTTAGGACACGGATGAAGGGAGGGAGCAAATCAGGTCACCTAAATGGAAGGCACCACGGCTTGCAAAACCTTTCTCCCAAAAATAGCCTCTGAAGAAGCAAAAGTATCAAATTTGTAAAATTTGGCAAAAGTGTGCAGTGAAGACCAAGTCGCTGCCTTACAAATCTGGTCAACAGAAGCCTCGTTCTTGAAGGCCCATGTGGAAGCCACAGCCCTAGTGGAGTGAGCTGTGATTCTTTCAGGAGGCTGCCGTCCGGCAGTCTCATAAGCCAAACGGATAATGCTTTTAAGCCAAAAGGAAAGAGAGGTAGAAGTTGCTTTTTGACCTCTCCTTTTACCAGAATAAACAACAAACAAAGAAGAAGTTTGTCTGAAATCTTTAGTGGCCTCTAAATAGAATTTTAGAGCACGGACTACGTCCAAATTGTGTAACAAACGTTCCTTCTTTGAAACTGGATTCGGGCACAAAGAAGGTACAACTATCTCCTGGTTAATATTCTTGGTGGAAACAACTTTCGGAAGAAAACCAGGCTTAGTACGTAAAACCACCTTATCTGCATGGAACACCAGATAGGGCGGAGAACACTGCAGCGCAGATAACTCAGAAACTCTTCTAGCAGAAGAAATTGCAACCAAAAACAAAACTTTCCAAGATAATAACTTAATATCTACGGAATGTAAGGGTTCAAACGGAACCCCTTGAAGAACTGAAAGAACTAGATTAAGACTCCAGGGAGGAGTCAAAGGTCTGTAAACAGGCTTGATTCTAACCAGAGCCTGAACAAACGCTTGAACGTCTGGCACAGCTGCCAGCCTTTTGTGAAGTAAAACAGATAACGCAGAAATCTGTCCCTTCAGAGAACTTGCAGATAATCCCTTCTCCAAACCCTCTTGTAGAAAGGATAAAATACTAGGAATTTTTATCTTGTTCCACGGGAATCCTTTAGATTCACACCAACAGATATATTTTTTCCATATCTTATGGTAAATTTTTCTAGTCACAGGCTTTCTAGCCTGAATCAGAGTATCAATTACAGAATCTGAAAACCCACGCTTTGATAAAATCAAGCGTTCAATCTCCAAGCAGTCAGTTGGAGAGAAACCAGATTCGGATGTTCGAATGGACCTTGAACAAGAAGGTCCTGTCTCAAAGGTAGCTTCCATGGTGGAGCCGATGACATATTCACCAGGTCTGCATACCAAGTCCTGCGTGGCCACGCAGGAGCTATCAAAATCACTGAAGCCCTCTCCTGGTTGATCCTGGCTACCAGCCTGGGAATGAGAGGAAACGGTGGGAAAACATAAGCTAGGTTGAAGGTCCAAGGTGCTACTAGTGCATCTACTAGGGTCGCCTTGGGATCCCTGGATCTGGACCCGTAACAAGGAACCTTGAAGTTCTGACGAGACGCCATCAGATCCATGTCTGGAATGCCCCATAATTGAGTTATTTGGGCAAAGATTTCTGGGTGGAGTTCCCACTCCCCCGGATGGAATGTCTGACGACTCAGAAAATCCGCTTCCCAATTTTCCACTCCTGGGATGTGGATTGCAGACAAGTGGCAGGAGTGATCCTCCGCCCATTGAATTATCTTGGTCACTTCCTCCATCGCCAGGGAACTCCTTGTTCCCCCCTGATGGTTGATATATGCAACTGTCGTCATGTTGTCTGATTGAAACCTTATGAATTTGGCCTTTGCTAGATGAGGCCAAGCTTTGAGAGCATTGAATATCGCTCTCAGTTCCAGAATGTTTATCGGGAGAAGAGATTCTTCCCGAGACCATAGACCCTGAGCTTTCAGGGGTTCCCAGACCGCGCCCCAGCCCACCAGACTGGCGTCGGTCGTGACAATGACCCACTCTGGTCTGCGGAAGCTCATTCCCTGTGACAGGTTGTCCAGGATTAGCCACCAACGGAGTGAATCTCTGGTCCTTTGATCTACTTGAATCGTCGGAGACAAGTCTGTATAATCCCCATTCCACTGTCTGAGCATGCACAGTTGTAATGGTCTTACATGAATTCGTGCAAAAGGAACTATGTCCATTGCTGCAACCATCAATCCTATTACTTCCATGCACTGCGCTATGGAAGGACGAAGAACAGAATGAAGAACTTGACAAGAGCTTAGAAGTTTTGATTTTCTGACCTCTGTCAGAAAAATTCTCATTTCTAAGGAGTCTATTATTGTTCCCAAGAAGGGAACTCTTGTTGACGGGGAAAGAGAACTTTTTTCTATGTTTACTTTCCATCCGTGAGATCTGAGAAAGGCTAGGACGATGTCCGTATGAGCCTTTGCTTTTGACAGAGACGACGCTTGAATCAGGATGTCGTCCAAGTACGGTACTACTGCAATGCCCCTTGGTCTTAGAACCGCTAGAAGGGACCCTAGTATCTTTGTGAAAATTCTCGGAGCAGTGGCTAATCCGAATGGAAGTGCCACAAACTGGTAATGCTTGTCCAGAAAAGCGAACCTTAGGAACTGATGATGTTCCTTGTGGATAGGAATATGGAGGTACGCATCCTTTAAATCCACCGTGGTCATAAATTGACCTTCCTGGATGGTAGGAAGGATCGTTCGAATGGTTTCCATTTTGAACGATGGAACCCTGAGAAATTTGTTTAGGATCTTGAGATCTAGAATTGGTCTGAATGTTCCCTCTTTTTGGGGAACTATGAACAGGTTGGAGTAAAACCCCATCCCTTGTTCTCTTATTGGAACTGGATGAATTACTCCCATCCTTAACAGGTCTTCTACACAATGTAAGAATGCCTGTCTTTTTATTTGGTTTGAAGATAATTGAGACCTGTGGGACCTTCCCCTTGGGGGTAGTTCCTTGAATTCCAGGAGATAACCTTGAGAAACTATTTCTAGTGCCCAAGGATCCTGAACATCTCTTGCCCAGGCCTGAGCAAAGACAGAAAGTCTGCCCCCCACCAGATCCGGTCCCGGATCGGGGGCCATCCCTTCATGCTGTTTTGGTAGCAGTGGCAGGCTTCTTGGCCTGCTTACCCTTGTTCCAGCCTTGCATCGGTCTCCAGGCTGGTTTGGGTTGAGAAGTATTACCCTCTTGCTTAGAGGATGTAGAAGTAGAGGCTGGTCCGTTTCTGCGAAAGGGACGAAAATTAGGCTTATTTCTAGCCTTAAAAGACCTATCCTGAGGAAGGGCGTGGCCCTTTCCTCCGGTGATGTCTGAAATAATCTCTTTCAAATCAGGACCAAACAGTGTTTTGCCCTTGAAAGGGATGTTAAGCAATTTTGTCTTGGAAGACACATCCGCTGACCAAGACTTTAGCCAGAGCGCTCTGCGCGCCACGATAGCAAACCCTGAATTTTTCGCCGCTAATCTCGCTAATTGCAAAGCGGCATCTAGAATAAAAGAGTTAGCCAATTTAAGTGCATGAACTCTGTCCATAACCTCCTCATACGAAGATTCTTTATTGAGCGACTTTTCTAGTTCTTCGAACCAGAAACACGCTGCCGTAGTGACAGGAACAATGCATGAAATTGGTTGAAGAAGGTAACCTTGCTGAACAAACATTTTTTTAAGCAAACCCTCTAATTTTTTATCCATAGGATCTTTAAAAGCACAACTATCTTCTATGGGAATAGTAGTGCGTTTGTTTAGAGTAGAGACCGCCCCCTCGACCTTAGGGACTGTCTGCCATAAGTCCTTTCTGGGGTCGACTATAGGAAATAATTTCTTAAATATAGGGGGAGGCACAAAAGGTATGCCGGGCCTTTCCCATTCCTTGTTTACTATGTCCGCCACCCGCTTGGGTATAGGAAAAACATCGGGGGGCACCGGAACCTCTAGGAACTTGTCCATCTTACATAATTTCTCTGGAATGACCAAATTGTCACAATCATCCAGAGTAGATAATACCTCCTTAAGCAGTGCGCGGAGATGTTCTAATTTAAATTTAAATGTTACAACATCAGGTTCAGCTTGTTGAGAAATTTTTCCTGAATCTGAAATTTCTCCCTCAGACAAAACCTCCCTCCTGGCCCCTTCAGATTGGTGTGAGGGTATGTCAGAAGCGTTATCATCAGCGTCCTCTTGCTCCTCAGTGTTTAAAACAGAGCAATCGCGCTTTCTTTGATAAGTAGGCATTTTAGATAAAATATTTGCAATAGAATTATCCATAACAGCCGTTAATTGTTGCATAGTAATAAGTATTGGCGCACTAGATGTACTAGGGGCCTCTTGTGTGGGCAAAACTGGTGTAGACACAGAAGGGGGTGATGCAGTACCATGCTTACTCCCCTCATCTGAAGAATCATCTTGGGCACTATTATTATCTGTGGCATCATTGTCCCTACTTTGTTTGGACACCATGTCACAATTATCACATATATTTAAATGGGGAGACACATTGGCTTTCATACATATAGAACATCGTTTATCTGATGGTTCAGACATGTTAAACAGGCTTAAACTTGTCAACAAAGCACAAAAAACGTTTTAAAATAAAACCGTTACTGTCACTTTAAATTTTAAACAGAACACACTTTATTACTGAATATGCGAAAAAATATGAAGCAATTGTTCAAAATTCACCAAAATTTCACCACAGTGTCTTAAAGCCTTAAAAGTATTGCACACCAAATTTGAAAGCTTTAACCCTTAAAATAACGGAACCGGAGCCGTTTTTACATTTAACCCCTATACAGTCCCAGGAATCTGCTTTGCTGAGACCCAACCAAGCCCAGAGGGGAATACGATACCAAATGACGCCTTCTATAAGCTTTTTCAGTGGATCTTAGCTCCTCACACATGCATCTGCATGCCTTGCCTTCCAAAAACAACTGCGCATTAGTGGCGCGAAAATGAGGCTCTGCCTATGACTAGAGAAGGCCCCCATCTGAAAAAGGTGTCCATACAGTGCCTGCCGTTTTTTAACAACAATCCCCAAGATTATAATAACTATAAAGCGCTATAATCTGTCAAATATGCTTAGCAAGTAATCGTTTTAGCCCAGAAAAATGTCTACCAGTTTTTTAAGCCCTTATAAAGCCCTTATTCTTATACTTAATCTAAGAAAATGGCTTACCGGTCCCCATAGGGAAAATGACAGCCTTCCAGCATTACCAAGTCGTGTTAGAAATGTGGCCATCATACCTCAGGCAGAAAAGTCTGCCAACTGCTTCCCCCAACTGAAGTTACTTCATCTCAACAGTCCTGTGTGGAAACAGCAATCGATTTTAGTAACGTTTGCTAAAATCATTTTCCTCTCACAAACAGAAATCTTCTTCTCTTTTCTGTTTCAGAGTAAATAGTACATACCAGCACTATTTTAAAATAACAAACACTTGATTGAAGAATAAAAACTACATTTAAACACCAAAAAACTCTTAGCCATCTCCGTGGAGATGTTGCCTGTGCAACGGCAAAGAGAATGACTAGGGTAGGCGGAGCCTAGGAGGGATCATATGACCAGCTTTGCTGGGCTCTTTGCCATTTCCTGTTGGGGAAGAGAATATCCCACAAGTAAGGATGACGCCGTGGACCGGACACACCTATGTTGGAGAAATGGGCAGGGGCCGTGGACTTTCCCTATCCGTGAGGAAAGGAATTTATCTGGTAAGCATATATTATGTTTTCCTTCCTAAGATAGGGAGAGTCCACGGCTTCATTCCTTACTGTTGGGAAAACTATAACCAAGCTCCAGAGGACACTGAATGAATAACGGGAGGGAACAAAAAGCAACAAATCCTGCTTTCCATGCAGGGGTTAACATTCATGAATACAAGACTAGAAGGGACTGATTTACAGCTTGTCTGCCTTTTAATGAAAACTGTTTCAGTAAAGCTGTGACTAAAACCAAAACTCCTCTGAAAATACAGGGCAACAGTCACTATTTTTTTTTTAATACAAATTATTAGAACACATCTAAATATTTGCTTTGAAGTTGGTGCTCTATATCAAACTCCTGAGTCTTACAGCATCAAAAGTTTTATGTAAGAAGGGTTAACTGTTGAACAAAATACCGTCTGCCTGTCTGAGGGACACAGAGGTCACAGAAAATAAATTTTAAACAAATCAGAACTCTCTAAGATCTTGCTGAAATCAGGGTTAAAGACCAGACCCCAACCCCCCCCCCCCCCCTGCTCCCGCTACACTTCACTGACATGCTGGGGAGATAAAAGCACACGGAAAGGGAGATAGTCGGCAGAAGCAACTTTCAGAAGTGCGGCTATAACTCACACCTCTCCCACTTGCAGGACATTAATCCATTCTGCTCTACCCTGCATCCATGCAGCATAGTTAAAGGAATAGAAGGGCAGCGACAATGCAGAAGCTCAAACGGACCCTGTTGCAAAACCCGAAGAACAAGATTTAGGCTCCAAGTAGGAGCCCCAGATCCAAACACAGGTCTGATCCTAATCAGAGCTTTAACAAAGGACTGCACAACTGGAAGCTCAGCCAGTCTCTTGTGCAATAAAACCGACAGGGCCAAAATCCCCTCAGGGAACTAGCAGAAAGGCCCTTCTCCAGCCCAACCTGGAGAAAATATAAGATCCTGGCAACCTTAATTCTGTGCCAGGAAAAACCACGCTGTTCACACCAAAATAAGTAGGTCCTCCACACCTTGTGGTAGATACGCAGAGTAACTGGTTTATGAGCTTGATTAAGAGTATCAATGACACTCTCCGAGAAACCTCTCTTGGCTAAGACTATGGGGTCTATTTATATATGTGCGGACAGACATGATCTGCTATAGCAAACCATGTCCGCCGCTAATCGATAAATGCCGATAGCAGACACTGTCGGCATTTATCATTGCACCAGCAGTTCTTGTAAACTGCTGGTGCAATACCGCCACCTACAGATTTGCGGCCAATCGGCCGCTAGCATGGGGTGTCAATCAGCCTGATCGTACAGATTGCTATACGCAGCCTCAGAGACGGCGTATGAGTTTAGGAGCAGCGGTCTTAAGACCGCTGCTTCTTAACTCCTGTTTCTGGCGAGCCTGAAGCATCGCGCGGAAACAAGGAGAACGGGGTCATTCGGCCCTTGTTAAATAGACCTGTAAGCGTTCAGGCGCTACGCTGTCAGCCTCAGAGAATCTAGATTTTGATGAACAAATGGACCTTGTATCAGCAGATCTCTGCGACAAGGTAACTTCTACAGAGGAGATGAGGACATCCCCACTAGATCCGCGAAACATGGCCTTTGCAGCCACGATGGAGCAATCAGGATTACGGATACCCGCTCCTGCTTGATGTGGGCCACTACTCGAGGAAGAAGAGGTAATGGAGGAAAAAGATATGAGTTTGAACCTCCAGGGCACTGCTAGTGCATCTATTGGATCCACTTGGGGATCCCTCAACCTGTACTTGGGTAGCTTGGTATTGAGACGGGACGCCATGAGATCTATCTCTGGCGTCCCCCACTTGTGCATATCACTGCAAACACCTCGGGATGGAGAGACCATTCCCCTGGATGGAAGGATTGCCTGCTGAGAAAATCCTCTTCTGAAACTTCTCTGCCACCTCCTAACGTGACGAAAGGCACAGAATGACTGGGGTAATGAGGAAGTGGGAGGAATATTTAAGCCTTTGGCTGGGGTGTCTTTGCCTCCTCCTGGTGGCCAGGTGTTGTATTTCCCAACAGTAAGGAATGAAGCCTATCTTAGGAAGGAAAATTCTCCATAACCTTAGGCTTTATTGTGTAATTCCCCAGAAGAAAGTGACTGAGCCCTTTTGTCAGGAAACTTGATTGGGAGTGACCCTGTACTGAAAACATGCCAGCTCTAGAGGTTAACAGGAGCTGATGGCAGTGGTGCTGTAGGGAGAACCGTAAGCCACTACCAATACAAAGTCATCTGCTCCCTGCATAGTCTGTGTACAGGAACAGTGGGTTTTCATTTGTCAGCAGTGTGTGTGTGTTGGGTCTGTGGGAAGTCTTCTGCCTGTATGCTGTATAAGCCATATTGTGCGTCTTTACATCCTTATTGACACCAATTCCCCTTCTTGTAGCAACAATATTTCTGCTGAGTATTCATGATATTACTCGCTGTGTGGTTACTTTTTCATCACATTTAAGCCAATCATGAAGCTGTAGAAATCTGTGCATAATGTATTTATATTATCATGTTACAGTGGTAAGTAACTGATATAACTTTCTTTGCATTCTGCAAATAAAGTGCTATGCAATGGGAACATATACTATATGGCCAAAAGGAGGACATCTGAGCTTTTTGGACATCTTATTTCCACAATATTTTGTTGTCTTTATGGGAATTTATGCCTATTCAGCCAAAAGAGCATTTGTGAGGTCAGGCACTAATGTTGGATGAGGTGGTTTGGCTCAAAAGCGACAATCCAAATGATTCCCAAAAGTGTTCAATAGGGTTGAGCTCAGAGATCTGTGCAGGCCACTCGAGTTCCTCTGCACCAAATTCATCAAACCAAACAGCCCCAGAGCATTATCTCTCCGTCACCAAACTTTACAGTATGCACTATGCATTCTGGTAGGCAGCATTATACTGGCATTTGCTACAGGCAGATTCTTCCTTTAGATTGCCAGACAGTGAAGTGTGATTACTCACTCTAGAGAACATGTTTTCACTGCTCCAGAGTCCAGTGGTGGTGTGCTTTACACCATTGTTTCTCAACTGCGGTCCTCACGTACCCCCAACAGGCCAGGTTTTCATTATAGCTGAACCAGTGCACAGGTGAAATAATCATCTGATGGGTGAGAGCTGGTTAGTAACCATGGTGTTACTGATCATCTGATTACTTCCCCTGTGCACTGGTTCAGCTATAATACTTGAGGACCGAGGTTGAGAAACACTGCTTTACACCACTCCAGATTAAATTTCGAATTTTGCATGCTGGTGTGAGGTTTATGTACAGCTGTGCAGCCATGGAAACCATTACATGAAGCTCCAGATCCACAGATCTTGTGCTGATATTGCTTCCAAGGCAGTAAGGATGTGGGCGAAAAACCTAACTCAATTAATAGGGGTATCAACATATTTTTAGCCATATAGTATATATCTTTAGTTACCAGACAACAGCGTACTGCTGTTTCAAATGTAAATTACAGTATTCAGTGTCCCTAGAAAGAGCCTACAATATAAGTTATAAGTTAATAATGCGTGTAGTCTTAAAAATTAAAAAATTTCTCTATACTGAACCTACCCCCCCCCCCCCCGAAACAGACATCCAAAACTGCAGCTTGTGAAATAATCAATAGGATAATTACTTTCCACTGCATTAAGTCTTTTAAATATCTCATGTCAAGTTTGTATCCGTTGCTGTTTTTTTATTCTTCAGTCATTAATGCATTTTTAATCTAGTTATTTGCAATTTTTTTAAAGGGCCAATAAAGTTAGTATGTGGCAGCAAAGGGAAGAGTTGTATACTCATCTGAATACATGAGGTTTTAGGATCTGAAATTGAATCCAGCCCTCTTTATTATTTAATGCTATAGGGTGAATTAAAAACACAATTTATGCTTACCTGATAAATTTATTTCTTTTGTGGTGTATCCAGTCCACGGATCATCCATTACTTGTGGGATATTCTCATTCCCAACAGGAAGTTGCAAGAGGACACCCACAGCAGAGCTGTAATATAGCTCCTCCCCTAACTGTCATAGCCAGTCATTCGACCGAAAACAAGCCGAGAAAGGAGGAACCATAGGGTGTAGTGGTTACTGTAGTTTAAATTTAAAAATGACCTGCCTTAAAATGACAGGGCGGGCCGTGGACTGGATACACCACAAGAGAAATAAATTTATCAGGTAAGCATAAATTGTGTTTTCTCTTGTAAGGTGTATCCAGTCCACGGATCATCCATTACTTGTGGGATACCAATACCAAAGCTAAAGTACACGGATGAAGGGAGGGACAAGGCAGGAACTTAAATGGAAGGAACCACTGCCTGTAAAACCTTTCTCCCAAATATAGCCTCCGAAGAAGCAAAAGTATCAAATTTGTAAAATTTTGAAAAAGTATGAAGCGAAGACCAAGTCGCCGCCTTGCAAATCTGTTCAACAGAAGCCTCATTTTTAAAGGCCCAAGTGGAAGCCACAGCTCTAGTGGAATGAGCTGTAATCCTTTCAGGAGGCTGCTGTCCAGCAATCTCATAGGCTAAGCGGATTAAGCTTCTTAGCCAAAAAGAAAAAGAGGTTGCCAAAGCCTTTTGACCTCTCCTCTGTCCAGAGTAGACAACAAACAAAGCAGATGTTTGACGAAAATCTTTAGTAGCTTGTAAGTAAAACTTTAAAGCACAGACCACGTCCAGATTGTGTAACACAAGGATGGAACCACAATCTCTTGATTGATATTCTTGTTAGATACCACCTTAGGTAAGAACCCAGGTTTGGTACGCAGGACTACCTTATCCGTATGAAAAATCAGATAAGGAGAATCACATTGTAAGGCAGATAGCTCAGAGACTCTACGAGCCGAGGAAATAGCTACCAAAAAAAAAAAAAAAAAAAAAGAACTTTCCAAGATAAATCTATCTATCGAATGAAGAGGTTCAAACGGAACTCCTTGAAGAACCTTAAGAACCAAGTTTAAGCTCCATGGTGGAGCAACAGGTTTAAACACAGGCTTGATTCAAACTAAAGCCTGACAAAATGCCTGAACGTCTGGAACATCTGCCAGACGCTAGTGCAAAAGAATAGACAGAGCAAAAATCTGTCCCTTTAAGAAACTAGCTGACAATCCTTTTTCCAAACCTTCTTGGAGAAAAGATAAAATCCTAGGAATCCTGACCTTACTCCATGAGTAACCCTTGGATTCACACCAATAAAGATATCTACGCCATACCTTATGGTAAATTTTCCTGGTGACAGGCTTTCGTGCCTGTATTAAGGTATCAATAACTGACTCGGAGAAGCCATGCTTTGATAAAATCAAGCATTCAATCTCCAGGCAGTCAGCCTCAAAGAAATTAGATTTGGATGGTTGAAAGGACCCTGAAGTAGAAGGTCCTGTCTCAGAGGCAGAGACCATGGTGGAAAGGATGACATGTCCACTAGATCTGCATACCAGGTCCTGCGTGGCCACGCAGGTGCTATCAGAATCACCGATGCTCTCTCCTGCTTGATCTTGGCAATCAGTCGAGGGAGCAGAGGAAACGGTGGAAACACATAAGACAGGTTGAAAGACCAGGGCGCTGCTAGAGTATCTATCAGTGTCGCCTTGGGATCCCTGGACCTGGATCCGTAACACGGAAGCTTGGCGTTCTGGCGAGACGCCATGAGATCCAGTTCTGGTTTGCCCCAACGGAGAATCAGTTGTGCAAATACCTCCGGATGGAGTTCCCACTCTCCCGGATGAAAAGTCTGACGACTTAGAAAATCCGCCTCCCAGTGCTCTACACCTGGGATATGGATAGATGATAGGTGGCAAGAGTGAATCTCTGCCCAGTGAATTATTTTTGAAACTTCTAACATCTCTAGGGAACTTCTTGTTCCCCCTCGATGGTTGATGTAAGCTACAGTCGTGATGTTGACCGACTGAAATCTGATGTACCTCAGAGTTGCTAACTGAGGCCAAACCTGAAGAGCCTTGAATATCGCTCTTAGTTCCAGAATATTTATTGGAAGGAGAGACTCCTCCTGAGTCCACAATCCCTGAGCCTTCAGGGAGTTCCAGACTGCACCCCAACCTAGAAGGCTGGCATTTGTTGTTACAATAGTCCGATCTGGCCTGCGAAGGTCATACCTTTGGACAGATGGACCCGAGATAGCCACCAGGGAAGAGGATCCCTGGTCTCTTGGTCCAGATTCAGTTGAGGGGCCAAATCTGTGTAATCCCCGCTCCACTGACTGAGACTGCATAGTTGCAAACGGCACTATGTCCATTGCCGCTACCATTAAGCCGATTACTTCCATACACTGAGCCACCAAAGGGCGCGGAATGGAATGAAGAACCCAACAGGAATTTAGAAGCTTTGATAACCTGGACTCCGTCAAGGTAAATTTTCATTTCTACAGAATCTATCAGAGTCCCTAGAAAGGAAACTCTTGTGAGTGGGGATAGAGAACGCTTTTCCTCGTTCACTTTCCACCCATGAGACCTCAGAAATGCCAGTACTACGTCCGTATGAGACTTGGCAATTTGGAAGTTTGACTCCTGTATCAGGATGTCGTCAAAATAAGGGGCTACTGCTATGGGGGGAACTTCCGGGCGGCGGCCATGACAGGCTGCTTAATTGCTAGCTGCTAAAGGTTTCTGCACCAATCTAACTAAAATCAACCTTTTAAGCTTCTCATCGCTCATTTATACACAGCCTGAGAGACTCAGTTGAAAAAGCCCTTCAATTAGAACCAATTATTATTCTGATCGGAGCCAGCTACAGTTAACCGGAGACTTTTTTGAGGTTGAGGCCTCCCAACTAACCCCCCGGCGGAGCGCTTTCGGGCCTCTGTCGTTAAGAAGTACCCTGAGGGTACTGATCCTACCCAATTACAGTGGGGGAACCTATCAAGCATTCCAGATGGAGCTCGAAGAAGCTATACCACTAGAGCGGATCGCTGACATTCTTGAGGCACATTTTGCACGGCTCACAAGCGCCGTAGTTACAGCATGGGGACACGATGGAGGAGCAGTCCTGCAACAAAATGTGGACAAAGTTCATGAGGTAGTGCCCAGCCTGGAGCCTTTCAAGGAGGAGAACCTTTTAGTGAAAGAGAGTGAGATATCACAAATGGATAAGGGCCACTGGGAGAGAGTCCTAGCACTAGATAACGCTGAGTGTCTTGCTCAGACCGGGACTAACTCTGTCGCTGCAATCCACTCCCTCCCTGCTCCACATTCAACTCCTATGAGACCGGCGAGCCGAGATACTCAGAAAACCCAAGAGGTCCAGCGTAATCCCTTTTCTACAGCAGTCCTACAGCTGGTTACAGTGACTTCAGGGGCAGAATGGCGAGTGCTCACTGAGAGTAACGAAACAGCGGGGATCCTGCATTGTTATGAGTACTACCCGCCTACCACGAAGAGACTCTTTCAGAGGTACGGTCAAGCTTGGTTGGACTTCTGTGGAGATCTATATCCCCAGTCCTGCTGCATTATGTTTCTGGAAGACGTGAGGTATACACTCGTGGTGGTCGCAATCCCGGCCCTACTCCCACTTCATTCTGGACTTAGCCTCTTGGGCTACGCCAGCTTCCAACACTACAGACAGCACCTTGGACTTGAGTCTTGCAAATCAGGTGTGGGCTAGACACTAGATGGCCAGGGATGTTGAGCATTGGCTCTAGGTAGATAACCGGACTTGTATGGTCATGATCGGGACATTGCTGAGTTAAAAAAAAAAAAAAAAAAAAAAAGTTCTCTATACCGTAAAGTCTTGTGTATATTTCACTAGTTGCATTTTTGTTTTGTTGTTCACAATCCTGATATTTTCAGTATACCTCTTAGTTAGAGCTCAATCAGGGCTGTCAGTTCAGGCTGCTACAGGCATTTTTTACATATAGGGCGCTTGCTGTATTACATGTTACTTAACTAATATATATTTATGGGACAAATGAACATATCTATAATGGTTATGATGCATAGCTCATGACTCTATTTTATATACTTTGCTGTTTCCATCTTTTATAACAATTTTGCGCTTACTAGTTTGTGTCCTTATAAAATACTTAAAGCAACAAACTGAAGAGGACTGTCTTACCCAGATCTGCTGGTTATAACATTAGAAGTTGAATGTGCATTTAATCCACTCCCTGAAGGCTCAATTTATAACATTAGAAGTTGAATGTGCATTTAATCCACTCCCTGAAGGCTCAATATAGCTGTGACTCTATATATGTATTTATATAGCATTTACTAGATTAAGCTTTGAAAGGTGAATAAAGTAGCAAACCAAGGATATCTGGGGTAAATATAAATACAGAAATTTAACCTATTTCTATTTATGTTTTGCTGGTCAAACATATGTACTTTCATCTTGAAGTACCAATTTTGCTAATGTTCTCTCCTATTTTGGTTTGCCGAGTTGCACCTATCTCATGTTCACCTATTAGAAGGTTCTGGGTCTCGCTGTCTGCGGCCGAGATCGCGAGATCCCATATTTGTTTGGGTGATATATATTTCATGTCTAGATTTATATCAATCTGATAGTTGTCTTAATATTGATACTTACCATGAAGCCTCAACTTAGTATAATAATAATAATACTAGGGTAAGCATTAAGTGTGAAGTATTTTTTCCCTTTGTCCCCACTAGGGATACTCCTACCAACAAATTGTGAATTATATTATTGGCCACAGCAATTGCCCCTAAACATTTATTTATTTGTTTCTTTCTAGACTACAATGCTCAGGTGTATGCCCTTCAGGCTCTGCTAACTATTCAACACTTTATCATTATAACCCTACATGTCCTGAGACATATGTTCCAATCTATGACTCAATACTGCTCAGTTGTGTCCTTATATTCTAGGCTCTTATAGTAAACCCACTCCACTGAAAATAAATTTCATTTTTCCCCTATTTAACAAATATACAGCACAATAAAATTAAAATCTGAGGTTTTCATTATGAGGTCCATGAGAGGCCTCTTACCCTTGAGGAAACCTTCTGCTATAGTTGTTTATTATTTTTGTTCTGGGGTCCAAGAGTGGCCTCGTAGATAAACAAGAAGGTTCAAAACTTTTATTGGCATTTTCTTGAATTGTTGTTTTATCTCCTTTATTTTTGCAACAGGTGATTATGTTTTTTGCTCTGTTTAGTGCAACTGAGATCCCGTGTAATGATTATTAATCTGTAACCTACACATTGTATCCTGTTATAAGCAAATTTAGATTTCTATTGTATACTGCTGCAATTTCGTGTTTGTATGCCAAATTATTACCTCAATAAAAAAAAAAATAAAAAAAAATTAAGGGGCTACTGCTATGCCCCGCGGCCTTAGGACCGCCAAAAGCGACCCTAGAACCTTTGTAAAGATTCTTGGGGCTGTAGCTAATCCAAAGGGAAGAGCTACAACTGGTAATGCCTGTCTTGAAAGGCAAACCTGAGAAACAGATGATGATCTTTGTGTATCGGAATGTGAAGATAAGCATCCTTTAGATCCACTGTAGTCATATATTGACCCTCCTGGATCAGTGGTAGGATGGTACGAATAGTTTCCATCTTGAACGACAGAACTTTGAGGAATTTGTTTAAGATCTTTAGATCCAAAATCGGTCTGAAGGTTCCCTCTTTTTTGGGAACCACAAACAGATTTGAGTAAAAACCCTGTTCCTGTTCCTCCTTTGGAACTGGATGGATCACTCCCATAACTAGGAGGTCTCGTACACAGTGTAAGAATGCCTCACTCTTTATCTGGTTTGCAGATAATTGTGAAAGGTGAAATCTCCCTTTTGGGGGGGGAAGCTTTGAAGTCCAGAAGATATCCCTGGGATATAATTTCCAACGCCCAGGGATCCTGAACATCTCTTGCCCACGCCTGGGCGAAGAGTGAAAGTCTGCCCCCTACTAGATCCGTTACCGGATAGGGGGTCGTTCCTTCATGCTGTCTTAGAGGCAGCAGCAGGCTTTTTGACCTGCTTACCTTTTTTCCAGGTCTGGTTTGGTCTCCAGACCGTCTTGGATTGAGCAAAAGTTCCCTCTTGTTTATTATTAGAGGAAGTTGATGCCGCACCTGCCTTGAAGTTTCGAAAGGCACGAAAATTAGACTGTTTGGCCCTAGATTTGGACCTGTCCTGAGGAAGGGCACAACCTTTTCCTCCCGTGATATCAGCAATAATCTCCTTCAAACCAGGCCCGAATAGGGTCTGCCCCTTGAAGGGAATGTTAAGTAGCTTAGATTTTAAAGTCACGTCAGCTGACCATGATTTAAGCCATAGCGCTCTGCGCGCCTGTATAGCAAAACCAGAATTCTTAGCCGTTAGTTTATTCAAATGAACAATGGCATCAGAAATAAAATAATTGGCTAGCTTAAGTGCTCTAAGTTTGCCAAGTATGTCATCCAATGGAGTCTCTACCTGTAAAGCCTCTTCCAGAGACTCAAACCAGTACGCCGCAGCAGCAGTGACAGGGGCAATGCATGCAATGGGCTGTAGGATAAAACCTTGTTGAATAAATATTTTCTTAAGGTAACCTTCTAATTTTTTATCCATTGGCTCTAAAAAAGCACAACTGTCCTCGACAGGGATAGTAGTACGCTTTGCTAGAGTAGAAACTGCTCCCTCCACCTTAGGGACTGTCTGCCATAAGTCCCGTGTGGTGGCGTCTATTGGAAAACATTTTTCTAAAAATAGGAGGGGAAGAGAACGGCACACCTGGTCTATCCCATTCCTTATTAATAATTTCTGTAAACCTTTTAGGTATTGGAAAAACATCAGTACACACCGGCACTGCAAAGCATTTATCCAGTCTACAAAATTTCTTTAGCACTGCAATGGTATCACAGTCATTTAGAGCAACTAAAACCTCCCTAAGTAACACGCGGAGGTGTTCAAGCTTAAATTTAAATGTAGAAATATTAGAATCAGGTATCTTTCCTGAGTCATTAACATCACCCACTGACTGAAGCTCTCCTTCCTCAGCTTCTGCATATTGTGAGGCAGTATCAGACATGGTTCTTAAAGCGTCAGTATGCTCTGCATTTTGTCTCACCCCAGAGCTATCTCGCTAACCTCTAAGTTCAGGTAGTCTGGCTAATACCGCTGACAGTGTATTATCCATGACTGCCGCCATGTCTTGTAAAGTAAACGCTATGGGTGCCCTAGATGTACTTGGCGCCATTTGAGCGTGAGTCCCATGGGCGGGAGTCAAAGGGTCTGACACGTGGGGAGAGTTAGTCGGCATAACTTTCCCCTCGTCAGATTCCTCTGGTGATAATTTTTTTAAAAACAGAATATGATCTTTATTGCATAAAATGAAATCAGTACATTTGGTACACATTCTAAGAGGGGGTTCCACCATGGCTTTTAAACATAATGAACAAGGAGTTTCTTCTATGTCAGACATGTTTATACAGACTAGCAATGAGACTAGCAAGCTTGGAAAACACTTTAAATCAAGTTAACAAGCAAATATAAAAAACGGTACTGTGCCTTTAAGAGAAACAAATTTTGTCAGAATTTGAAAAACAGTGAAAAAATGCAGTAAATCAAACGAAATTTTTACAGCGTATGTAATAGGCTAGCAAAGCATTGCATCCACTTGCAAATGGATGATTAACCCCTTAGTTCAAAAAACGGATCAAAAAAACGAAATAGACGTTTTTTAACAGTCACAACCAACTGCCGCAGCAAGCTGTGGTCCTACCTTCCCCAATAAACGACTTTGGAAAGCCTTTGAGCCCTTTAGAGATGTCCTATAGCATACAGGGGACTCCTGAGGGAAGCTGGATGTCACAGTTTGTAATTTTAACTGCACCAACTGTAACTTTTATACTATAACAGTGGAAAGCCTCAGTAAAACTGTTTCTAGCAAAAATTTAAGCCAGCCATGTGGAAAAAACTAGGCCCCAATAAAGTTTTATCACCAATGCATATATAAAAACGATTAAACATGCCAGCAAACGTTTATATTGCAATATCATAAGGGTATTACCCCTGGGAGTAAGCATGATACCAGTCATTATTAAATCACTGTATTCAGGGTTAACTTACATTAATCCGGTATTAGCAGCATTTTCTAGTGTTTTCCATCTCTAGAAAAAATTATAACTGCACATACCTGATAACAGAATAAACTGCACGCCATTCTCTCGCTGAAGTTACCTCATCTGTGTAATCCCCTCAGACATATGTGAGAATAGCAATGGATCTTAGTTACAACCTGCTAAGATCATAGAAACCTCAGGCAGATTCTTCTTCTATTTACTGCCTGAGATAAAATAGCACAACTCCGGTACTATTTAAAAATAACAAACTTTTGATTGAAGAAAATAAACTAACTATATTTAACCACTCTCTCCTACAACATCCTAGCTTGTTGAGAGTTGCAAGAGAATGACTGGCTATGACAGTTAGGGGAGGAGCTATATTACAGCTCTGCTGTGGGTGTCCTCTTGCAACTTCCTGTTGGGAATGAGAATATCCCACAAGTAATGGATGATCCGTGGACTGGATACACCTTACAAGAGAAATAATACTGTAGAATTTTAAAAGAAGACAACAATAAATATCCCATAAATATAAAAAATAACATTGAAAAAGGATATCACCATTTTCTCCTTTCACTGTGACTCCAATTGCACGTGTAGTCATTTGTAGACTTACATAGTGTGTTTTGCTTTTCATTTGGATAAATTCCTTGGTGCTTTTGACTTGTCACAATGTAAGCAGGACTATCATTCTAACATTAAAACTTAGTTACAAACCTGCCAGCAGGTATGAGGAGACTTCCGTTCCAAGATGTACTGTGTTAAAGGAGATGGTTCAAGCTCATATTTGTCAAATGGTAGCTTGTCAATAACCATCGGCTCACAGTCCACACAGGAGAACCTCACCACAGGATGAGCAGTGCGCGGTGGCTTCAATATAGAAAACAAAATGTACAAGTATATACAATTAGCTTAAAAGGACCAGAAAGTACAGTAGAATTGCATAACCAATGAATGTATAATAGAAAGACAAATCAGTAACAGTCTGAATTTCAAATGAGAAAAAGATTTTTTTCTTACAGATATCAGTTACTTATATTTCCCCTCCCCATGTATTATGTGCAAGCCATCAGCCAATCACAAATGCATATATGTATATACTGTGAACTCTTGCAGATGCTCAGTAAAAGCTGGTGCTTCAGAAAGCATGCATATAAAAAGATTGTTCACTTTTTGATAATAGCAGTAAATTGGAAAGTTGCTTAAAATTGTATGCTCTTTCTGAACCATGAAACTTTAATTTGGTCTTTAGTGTCCCTTTAAAATGTGCAATTCTTAAAATATGCTAACTACATTTATAAGGAAGCAGAAATAGTTTAAAAGGTACATTATAGTCAATTATTTGTCTTTGTTTTATATATTTGTGTATATATGTTGATGCACACACCATGATGTTAAAAAAAAAGTTTTTTATTTTGAAATAACTAAATCGCAGCTGCAAAGTATGTGTTAGCTAGCTATAAGGGTGACAAGACGCATTATTTCAATTAAAATGACACATTTAACATACTACCCCACATGAAGATAGTAAGTGCATTTTTACTGATTATTTTATAGAAGTTCAACTAACATACAATTTTTGTTATCTTTTTTTTTTTTAACTGAAAAATTACAGGATAGAGAGGGGCAGGTACATTTTAAAGAAACACCTTTATAGATTATGGAAGTGAAAAGACTTTTAAAAGGGACAGACTACTGTCAATTTCAATTTTTTATATATTTTTTTTTTAAAAAAGAGCGAAAAACATACAATTATGCTTACCAGATACTTTCCTTTCCATCTGTACAGGGAGAGTCCACAGCTGCATTCATTACTTGTGGGAAATACAGAACCTGGCCACCAGGAGGAGGCAAAGACACCCCAGCCAAATGCTTAAATACCTCCCCCACTTCCCTTATCCCCCAGTCATTCTGTCTAGGGAACAAGGAATAGTAGGATAAATATCAGGGTGAAAAGGTGCCAGAAGAACAAATTAAAATTTAGGGTCGCCCAATGGAGAACACGGGCGGGAGCTGTGGACTCTCCCTGTACAGAAGAAAAGGAAATTATCTGGTAAGCATAATTTATATTTTCCTTCTTAATACAGGGAGAGTCCACAGCTGCATTCATTACTTGTGGGAAATTATATCCAAGCTACAGAGGACACTGAATACTAACAAGAGGGCAAAAAAAAGAAGAGGCGGACACCATCTGAGGGCAACACAGCCTGCAAAACCCTTTCTCCTGAAGTCTGCTTCAACAGAAGCAAAAAAAAAATCAAAGTTTGGAAAAAGAATGTAAGACCAAGTAATCCATCCAACAAAACTGATCCATAGAGGCCTCATTTTAGAGGCCCCAGAGACTGTCACTGCTTAAAAAACTGAGCCGTAAACCTCAGAGGAGGCTTACGTTCCGCTAACGCTTGTCCCAAGCGGAAAATACTCCTCAACTAAAAAATAAGGAAGTCTAAGATGTATTCTGACCCTTACGCTTCCCAGATAGATAGTAAACAGATAAAACTGTCTATTCTTAGATAGCCTGAAGATAAAACCTTAAGGCACGATTCCATAAAATGTAGTAAACTTTCCTTTGCGAAGAAGGAACAGGATATAAAAAGGACCACAAATTCTCGACTGAAGGTGCGATTTGACACAACCTTAGGAGGAATCCAACTAAGTTCGCAAAACAGCCTTACTATCGTGGAACACCCGATAAGGAGGGTCGCATAGCAAGTCCGTAAACTCAGAGACTTTTTGCACACAAAAGTAATATTTAGACGTAATGGGTCTTCTAAGAGCAAAGGTAGCCCGATGCCAAAACCATAAAACAAGATCAAAATCTCCAAGACGGAGCCTCAGAACTACACACCAGCCTGAACGCAGTCAGAGCCCTAACCAAACTGTGTGTCCAGAACTACAACAAGCCTCTAGAACCTAAAAACAGACAGGACCAAACCTGTCCCAACCAGGAACTAGCTAAGAAGCCCTTCTCCAGATTATTCTGGAGGAAGAAAAGAATCCTGGCAGGACTGAATAGTGTGCCAGGATGAACCACTCTCTTTACAGCCGAAGGGGTCCTCCACACCTATGATAGATGACGAGGGACCAGCCAACACGCTTTAATGAGAGGACCATAACCTCTTCAGAAAAAAACGTCTCTTCGGTTAAGACTAAGCGACATATCACAGTCTGCCTCGGAGAAAAAAGATTTGAGGAAGCAAAAAGACCTTGTTCCAGCAGATCCCTGCGACAAGGTAACCCTCATAGAGGCGAAACCACTAATCCGGGACCACGATCTATGCAGCCTCAACGGAGTAAGCAGTATCATTGATGCCTGTCTCTTCTAGATTCAAGCCACCATTCAAGGAGTGATATGGCAGGAAAGGAAAAATTGTAATGAACCTCCAAGGCACCGGCCAATGTAGCCATTAGCTCCGCCTGAGGATCCCTGAACCACGACCCATAATGGGTAAACTGGAATAGAAACGGGACGTCCCAAGATTCTCATTCGGCGTCCCCTTCCAGTTACAATTCAGATAAAAGGAATTTCTCTAAATAACATTCGTCCCGGGTGATCACCCCCGGAGAGATGGTCGCAGACAGCGAGCAGCAGTGAACCTCTGCAAACTACCAAACTCAAGATACTACCCTCAACGATAGGGAGTCTCTTGTGCTCAAAAGGAGATCCAAGCCAGCAAAGGTAAGACCGACTAGAATCCCTACACTGGGACAAACCCAGTAGACTAAATCCTGAGAGCAGAAAAGATTGCCTGAAGATCCAAAAAGATAAATGGGAGGGAAAACTTTCTGGAGTTTCCTGGCCCCCTTAGGCACGCCCCCACCAAACTGTCGGACTTGCGACCGAAGTCAAAACCACCCCGGTTGATTTAAAAAAGGATGTCCCACAGGACAGGGAGATCTTGACAAGGACACTGGACAGCTATTCGCTCAACCAGTAGTCCAGATAAATATGCAAATACAGAGTCGAAACAGCTCCCTACCACTGCCTCAGCACACACCGAACCTCGGTTGGGATGAGACTTGGCAAAAGGAATGAAGTCCAATATGGACCCCATGACAAGTCATCACCCCCGAACACAGTGCCAGCGATGGCCTGAAGGAGGATTGGAGTGCACGACCTGAAGAAGCTAACCCCAAGAAAAATCTACCTGGCTAAGAAAGCTAACTTGGCATCCAGGAATCCACCCTGGCGCCCACATCAGAGAAACTCTGGTCTAGATCCATCTCTGAGGATCGAGGGAGACAGATGAAGTCTCTAAAAGCCTTCTATCAGACGAGACCATGGAAATGAAACCAGAATCGTCAATACAAGGGAAACTACCACTGCCAAAATAAAACCCCAGATCCTAAAAGAAAATAATTAGAATCAGTAGCGAAAACTGAAAACCAAAGTACTGGAAAAGCCGGTCCTTAGAAACAGGAAAGTTCCCAAAGGAGGAATGAAAAAGGTATGATATCCTTCCTCGACAGTGATCCTGCACTGTTCCTCCCGTACAAAAGGTAGAGTATACCTTATAGTCTCCCTCTGGAACAAGGAGACCTGATAAGCCTTGCTTAAGTACTATAGGATCCAAATAGGACGGGATATCCCACCCTCTATTGGACCATGAAATGACAGCAGTTTTAGTAGTATCCCAAACCTCACACTGCGATAGGCACTGGAACAATGACTCCAAAAGAGAACAAAAAACCCGCACCCACTTGAAAAAGGCTTCCCTCTCTCTGTCGGAAAGACAGGATCAAGAGAAGGAAAAACTGTCCTGGAAGGCATGATTTGAAGCCTAGCTCTGACCTCTAGGACCCATGGATCCTATACGATCCTGATCAGGCGTCTGAAAAAAAGGCTATAGTCAGACCCCCAGAGACAGAACTTTTTTTCACTTTCTGCGATGAGATTTTCTTTGTGAAATTTTTTCTGCAGACAATTTTTAAATTAAATTGTAAATTTGTCATTTACACTAAAGCACCAGATCCATTGCAATGTGTTGGTTAACTGGATAATAAAGCAATATTTTAAGTTTTATAATCTAGTGCAGTAGTTGAAAATTGCATTGCATATTAGCTACAGACAAAAAAAGGAATTGTAAAATGTTTCTTGAATTAATTTGTTTCCTTTTCTCTTAGTTTAACAGAAATGTAGTAATAAAAAGGTGCATTGCTCATACAAACATCTTACATTCAGAAAAAAACAGCTTGCAGACTGTGAAAAGCTAGGGAACAAGCTTGCAAAAATCTCAGAGCCAGACAACAATCAATGCACTGCTGTTTTGCAGCACTACTGCATATTTGATTGATGTCTTCAAACAGTACTTTGCTCTGGATGCACTGTGTTAAGGAAAACTTATACAATGCAGCCAGAGAACAGCTCTGTTTTAAAAGAACAGCCTAATGTGGAGCAGCGCTGAAAAGTGCTAACAGCTCCTGTTCTTTCTGCAGACATGCTGCATTTTCTGTGATGACATCTCAGATCACTCTATGTTCTGCCTTGGGGGTCAGACCACAACACGATCCAAAGTAGAACCTGACAAAGGTCCCTCCTGTCATCTAGGTTAGATGGGCCTGCTCTGCCTGGATCTATTCCGGGACTGAGTTGGTTCCCCAAGCACCTGAATAGCTCAGGTCATCAAAAAAAAAAAACCCACAGAATAGCGGAACCAATTTAACGCTCTCTCTCAAACAGAAGGAAAGAGTGAACTTAGGAGTCATATCTGTCAGAGCGATTCAAGGTCTAAACAAAAAAAGAAAAAACTTGAAGCCCCAGCTTTAGGGGCTAGAAGTCCGCGAATAATCCAGATAAAGAATTATAAGCTCTAAAGATTTTATTTCTTCTCGAAAATATTGAGGGAACCATCACCTCGAATCGAGACAGAGATGCTTCAACAGGAATTCTCCAGAAATTGCGACAACCTAAGTCTTCAGTACATAAATATTCCATATGACGAAAACATCATCCTAAAAAGAGTTTCCTCAATAATCAAGAGCTCTAAGAATAAATATCCTTAAAACAGAATAGTAGAGCCCGGAACAGGGATACTTAAAAAAAAAAAAGGAAATGGATGAAAAAGGAATAGGATCCCATCCTACTCCACCGGTCTTAATCAAGTTCGCTATTTGATTTAGAGATTCGACTGGCAGATAAGTCCTAGGAATCTCTAAATTCGCCAAAACCTCTCTCAGAAGCAAGCGCAGGCGTGCCACTCTAAATCTAAAGGTGAAATCCTTCTCTGTCGAAGAAATAGAAGCAGCAGTCTCCGACCCAGGAGGTCCGTCCTCTGAAGCCTCAGAAAGACCGCATCCCCAGACGACTGATCGGATACAACCGACAATTTACACAATGCTCCCTGGGCAGGAGTGCATGGATTAACCCATCATTTGCGCGTAGCAGTACGAGGCAAAACCACTAAGGCCGCAGAAATGGTCATACAGAACTGCACAGTAACGTTTGGTGGAAAAAGGCCCCCTCCAGGTGGAGGATTAGCGGCACCAGGGGAAGCTGCATGTGTAGGATCAGATGACTTTAGGGGACACGCCTCACCGGACGAAGAGTCCTCAGAGGCAGAAGGCTCAGTGGCATCTAGCATCTCAACATTGGATGATTAAAACACCCTGTTGCGGCCTCCTCACAATATACACAGGTATCGAATTCTGTCGTAGAGGGATCCCCCTCTAAAAATTCAGAATCCTTCATAAACTAGGTAACCCTAATTAACAGAGAAAAGCAACCGGCACCTTAGACCCCCAATGGCTGGGGCACTCACCACCTCCTATGACCCAGACAGTATAGAGAAAACTCGCTCCTCTCCGTAGTTACTCGGTCAGGAAATAGGAAATGGAAACCGTGACCACTCCCGTTAAAACAGTGTGCCATACAGGACCGCCCCTGCTAAAGGAAAAAGCGTGCCAAGCCTAATAAAACTGCGCAGCTCTTAAGTAAAAAAGGCAACCTGTACGTTCTGTAACAGACTATGAGCCCAAAAAACTTTTCACACACATAAAGCAGCAGAAATCACATAAATAAATGATACAACCCCACTGGATCCTATACGATCCTGATCAGGCGCCTCAAAAAAATGCTATAGTCAGACCCCAACACGATCCAAAGTAGGACCTGACACAGGTCCCTCCTGTCATCTAGGTTAGATGGGCCTGCTCTGCCTGGATCTATTTCGGGACTGAGTTGGTTCCCAAACCACCTGAATAGCTCAGGTTATCAAAAACCTGTAAAACCCACAGAATAGCGGAACCAAATTAACTCTCTCTCAAGCAGAAGGAAAGAGTGAACTTAGGAGTCATATCTGTCAAGAGCGATTCAAGGTCTAAACAAAAAAGGAAAAAACTTGAAGCCCCAACTTTAGGGGCTAGAAGTCCGCGAATAATCCAGATAAAGAATTATAAGATCTAAAGATTTAATTTCTTCTTGAAAATATCGAGGGAAACATCACCTCGAATCGAGACAGAGATGCTTCAACAGGAAGTTTCCAGAAATTGCGACAACCTAAGTCTTCAGTACATAAATATCCCATATGATGAAAACATCGTCCTAAAAAGAGTTTCCTCAATCAAAAACTCTAAGAATAACTATCCTTAAAACAGAATAGGAAAAGCAATAAGCAAGGGCACAAAAAGAGTGATAGCCAATTAGGAATGTGCAACAACACAACCCCCCATAGAACCCGGAACTGGGATACTTAAAAAAAGAAAAGAAAAAAGAAACAGACTAAAAAAGGAATAGGATCCCATCCTACTCCACCGGTCTTAATCAAGTTCGCTATCTGATTTAGAGATCTGAGATTCGACTGGCAGATCAGTCCTAGAAATCTCTAAAATCGCCAAAACCTCTCTCAGAAGCAAGCGCAGGCGTGCCACTCTAAATCTAAAAGGCAAAATCCTCCTCTGCCGGAGGAATAGAAGCAGCAGTCTCCGACCAAGAAGGTCTGTCCTCTGAAGCCTCAGAAAGACCTGCATCCCCAGATGACTGATCAGATACAACCGACAATTTACACGATGCTCCCTGGGCAGGAGTGCATGGATTAACCCTTCATTTGCGCATAGCAGTACGAGGCAAAACCGCTAAGGCCGCAGAGGATTAGCGGTACCAGGGGAAGCTGTATGTGTAGGATCAGATGACTTTAGGGGACACGCCTCACGGGACGAAGAGTCCTCAGAGGCGGAAGGCTCAGTGGCATCTAGCATCTTAACATTGGATGATGAAAACACCCTGTTGCGGCCTCCTCACAATATACACAGGTATCGAATTCTATCGTAGAGGAATCCCCCTCTAAAAATTCAGAATCCTCCATAAACTTGGATAACCCTAATTAACAGTGAAAAACAACCTGCACCTTAGACCCCCAATGGCTGGGGCACTCACCACCTCCTATGACCTAGACAGTATAGAGAAAACTCGCTCCTCTCTGTAGTTGGAAGGAAATAGGAAATGGAAACCGTAACCACTCCCAGTCACACAGTGAGCCATGCAGGACCGCCCCTGCTAAAGGAAAAAGCACGCCAAGCCTAATAAAACTGTGTAGCTCTTAAGTAAAAAAGGCAACCTGTACGTTCCGTATCAGTCTATGAGCCCAAAAAACTTTTCACACACATAAAGCAGCAGAAATCACATAAATAAATGATAAAACCCCATTGTTCAACAATCCCCCTAATGAGATATTAACCCTTGATTCCGTAAAGATAAAAAGGAGTCCCACTGTGACCCTGTCTTCTAGCGTGAACAGATGTGTAAAAAATTAAACGATCTTACCGGAATCTATGCCGTGGAACTGAAACACGGTCCTTCAAGTGTGACAGACTGTAGCATGGACTTGAGTGATGAAAAGCAGTTAGCGAAACTCATCAACGCTGATTGCTTAGGAGCTGTTAACATGAGTCTGGATGGGTTCACAGAAAGACTCTCCCTGCATCTCCAGACTCTAACTTTCATCAATGCTCTCACTGAGAAGGCTGACAAGACTATTTAAAACTCCAGTCCCATATCGAAGGGTAGATAACCTTCCTGAGGAACTACTCTGAAATCTTCTGACACTTCTCTGCCAACCTCCTGTGACGAAAGGCAAAGAATGACTGGGGATAAAGGAAGTGGGGGAGGTATTTTTGGCTGTGGTGTCTTTGCCTCCTCCTGGTGGCCAGTTTCTGTATTTCCCACAAGTAATGAATCCAGCTGTGGACTCTCCCTGTATTAAGAAGGACATCTTTTTATTGCACATCACCAATTCTGTATAATCAACACTGTTATATTAATATACTTTTTACCTCTATGATTACATGTATCTAAGCTTCACAGATTGCCCCTTATCTCAGTGCTGGTTCTTGCCTAACCATTATCATTCTCCACGGAGTGAGCACAATGTTAGCTATATTGCACACAAACTAGCACTGTCTAGCTGTTGTAAAATATTTAAAAAGCAAATTAAAAGCACTGAGATAATAGGCAGCCTGCAGGGGCTAAGAAAAGGGCACACGTAGAGATTATAACAAAAAAGAAACAATATATATTAGTGCAAACACTGTGTCAGAAATTATTATGAATGCACACTCCACTGTGTTCAAAACTTGAAAGCATACAGTCTCTTTAAACTGATATCTTCCAATCCTGTGTTAGATTGCGGACTTCAAAGAGAAATAGTATATAGTGAAGTTTTGTATCATATAGGTAATACCAGCATGAGGGAGAACCTTACTCACATAGAATAGTGCTATAAATGAGCTGTCAGGTAAGACAGCGTGTGATTATACCAAAAGATTCTGTGGCAAAACACCATGGACATCAACTGTGTCTTAATATAAAAACAATTTATTGTTTAAAAACCAAGGTTACACAAACAAGGGTTAGTAGGACTACTAAGTAGTACTCCAAAGCAAGTTCTACGGTGAAGTTGTACCATACACACGGCAAACTAAACCAATCTTGGAACAGGCATGAGCAATACAGCTTGTAAAGTCCCGCCTCCTGTAACGTCAGTCCTTGAATCAACACTCCAACATACGTTTCTCTATGTCGACTTTTTCAAGGTGTAACATCTGTTGAATCATCTGTCTTTTTAAATGTCCAGTTGAGTCCTTATTGGTTACTTGGTTTAATGCAATATTCACGTCCTCATATTAACATTTCACAAATACACATAAAAAAGTTGATTTCTTTCTAATGGCAGGGAGTCAGCAAAATACATTCACAACCTATGGGAAATCAATACCCAATCTGTGGAGTCCACACAAAAAAAATAGGGAGGGAAAGGAAGGGAAAACAGCCCTGAGTACTTGGCACCACTGCTTGAACAACCTTTCTCACAAACATCAAGTCAGTAAAATTTTGTGAAAGTATATAATGAAGACCAAGTAGCAGCCTTACATATCTGTTAAACTGGAGCCTCATTCTTGAAGGCCCAGGAAGTAGACACCGCACGAGTAGATCGTGCCTTAATCCGTGATGGAGGCTGCTGACCCATTTCTATATAAGCCATATGAAACAAAGTTCTGAACCAGAAGGATAGGGTAACAGCTGTTGCTTTCTGCATAAACAAGAAAGATGATTGATGAAATTCCTTGGCAGCATGAAGATAAAACTTTAAAGCTCTAACGACATCCAGATTATGCAATAATCTCTCCTTGGTAGAGGAAGGATTAGGACAAAGACGGAACAAACATTTCCTGATTGATATTGTGAGTTGACACAACCTTAGGTAAAAATCCCGTCTTTGTCCGAAGTACAGTCTTATCCAAATTAAAGGGTACAAACGTACAAAGTTCTCCAGTAAACAAATGATGGTGCTGGGTATAAAGACAAAATTGTATGCATATATAGTAAACAAACCCTGGGGGGTAATATCTCAAATAGTGGAGGGTATCGTAGCAATAATACTGCTGTGTCTTGATGCTGGCAAAAAACGGAACTCGCTACTTACAGGAATGTAGGCGCACGCGCTCGACGAGGAAACAGTAGCATCCAGCCGGTCCTGCTCCAGGTAGTAATAACCGGATTACTCCTTGACCGGCAAGCCAGTTCAGCGTTCTGTGCCTTCTCCCTCCTCGAGGCTGCATGACTCAGCGCACCGGCACTTCCTGATGACGTAGTCCGGCGTCAGCTGTAGACAACGATCCTTACTACATTACCATCCTCCACATCGTAACGTCCCCCAGGGCGCATACAACAACCCACGGCTGCAGGGCACTATTAGACAGAAGGGCTCCTTACCCTTCTCGATAAGTAGAAAAAATAAGTCCAGAAAGCTCCCACTTGATATAAATAAAAATCCAAACTTTATTAGAATCCAAATCCATTAAAAGTGTATGGAGTAACATCAAAGATAGGGGGAGAGACGAATAAGTCTTACATGTTTCGGCAAGGTATAGCCGTAATCATAGACATAAATTCATACAGGTGTATTTACAAAGGTAAAATGATCCCCATTGGTTAAAACATAACACACCCTTCCCCTTCACTCCTTTGCAAGAGAACAAAAGTTAACCTTTTAAGCTGCATAAATATTTTACTATCATAAATGAAACAAACAAAAAAAAATTTAAATTAAATTCAAGAAATATGCTTTAAATAATCCTAGTTAGTGGAAGGCTAGTTAAAATAGTAAATAAGCATCAGAGCATATAGTAATTTATATAAATAATGTGAACAAAAAGCAACTCAATAGCTACTGGGCTGAATTGTTTATATCCATGCTGCAAGTTAAAGCTATTAGCAATATAGATCACATTTATACAGTACCCAAACTTTTAATGGATTTGGATTCTAATAAAGTTTGGATTTTTATTTATATCAAGTCTTATCCAAATGGCACACTAGATAAGGCGGGTCACACAAGAGGGCAGACAATTCTGACACCCTAAGAGCAGATGAAATAGCTAACAGAAACGAAACTTTCCAAGAAAGTAACTTAATATCAATAGAATGTATAGACTCCAACAGAGCCCATAGAACAAGATGCCCAAGTTCTGGTGTTGAATGCTCTGTTTGAGGATCTCACCACCTTCAGTCCACCCGGCTCTTTCACGTCGCTGTGTTAAATGGGAGCACTCATTAACAGCATCCTACATCCGAATGGCAATACACAGCAGTAGTGTGTACTGGGTCTGGACGACAAGTCCAGTAGGAGGACCCAGTGCCGTCTATGTAGTGTCAGACACTCTAGTTATGCGAAGTCCTGTCCTCAACCTGAGGATACTAGTCTGTGTGCCCTCTAATAAAACTTCTAGGGTACATGTGGTATCTCGGTATCAGCCTGCTTTTTCTGTATTCCTCCTTAAAGGGACAGTCAACACCAGAATTTTTGTTATTTAAAAAGAAAGATAATCCCTTTATTACCCATTCCCCAGTTTTGCATAACCAACACAGTTATAGAAATATACTTTTTACCTCTGTAATTACCTTGCCTCTGCAAACTGCCCCCTTATTTCAGTTCTTTTGACAGACTTGCATTCTAGCCAATCAGTGCTCACTCCAGGGTAACTTCACATGCATGAGCTCAATGTTATCTATATGAAACACATGAACTAATACCCTCTAGTGGTCAAAATGCATTCAGATTAGAGGCAGTCTTCAAAGTCTAAGAAATTAGCATATGGACCTCCTAGGTTTAGCTTTCAACTAAGAATACCAAGTGAACAAAGCAAAATTGGTGATAAAAGTAAATTGGAAAGTTGTTTAAAATTACATTCCCTATTTCAATCATGAAAGTTTTTTTTGGACTTTACTGTCCCTTTAAGTATCTAGGGTCCTAAAACAGCAGTTGTATTTCTGTTCACTGTCCCTAGCTCATTAGGCAACTTCTTAAGTCTGCAGGAGTCCTGAAACACAAAGTGGAAAATCAGTGTAACTAACATAGTTTGCCTAACAGGGAGCATAGCATAATAAAACTGGGGGAGGCATAGGAACTTCTCTGTGACCACCAGTAGCTAATATTCGCCAAAACTCTACCAAAATAATTATATGGCTTTCAACAACTCCCCTGTCCTCTCTTACAGGAAACAATCCATTGAGGACAAAAAAAAAAAAAATCAGAACCTTCAGAAGAGCACCTCTTTCTGCCTACCTCCATGAAATGAGGCAAATAACTACTAGGAGGGTAGGGAAAGTGTGTGTGTCTTGGGGGTGTGTGTATTTAATGCTCTGTTTGGGGAGTTTTTGACTCCACATGGTGGCTAGGTGAAGTATTTCCCATAGGTTTCATTAATGGATTGTGTGGACTCTCACTGCCATTAGAAATTAGTGCATGTGTGTGTGAATGTGATATATATATATATATATATATATATACATGTATATATATATATATATATATATATACACATACACACATACATATATATATACACACACACACACACATAATACCATTTGCAACACAAACCTTGTTGCATTTTTTTAAAAATGTTATACAAATAAACCTACACACACACATATGCAAATATAATCATGAGTTGGATACATTTACATAAGGATTTAGAAAAAAAACCTTCCTAAAGGGAATCGAACTCAGTAACACTAATATGTATAAAATAAGTTATAAAATGGGAGCAATTTCCACTATTCCACATCATACACTAAGAAATAGCTTTGAAAAGACATACTTCGAAGTAAACGTAGATATTATAAAGCATATTAATATAACAATGTTGGTTATGCAAAGCTTGGAATGGGTAGTAAAGGTGTTATCTCTCTATTTAAACAATAAAAAAAAATCAAGTAGATTACCCTTAAAGGTGCAGTGCTGCAAGTATTGAAATACTGATCCTTGCTGTTTGTAGGTTACCTTTCTTTATAGATGCATAATAAAACATATTTAAGATACATAGCAATTTAGCCTCTACAATAACAAAGTTTTTAAAAGCTTTAAAATGACTTAAAAAAAAAAAAAAAAGAAAGAAAAGAAAATCAACTTACCAGTGTTGGGGAATTTTGATCAGGCCAAAAGGATTCAGGAACTGGCCAATGTCCCACAGGAACACCAGTTTTTGGATTAGGTCGCACATAGATAAGCTTGTGACAGCTATGCCATGCTTGTGGTGCAAAAGAATTGGCAGGTCTCAGTGCATCTAAAGGACCATCTGCAGAGATTGAAAATGGACAGGAAAAATTACTTGAGGAAAAAAACAACATTTACATTAATCTTTAAAGGTTACCATTTGTAAAATATCTTACTATTCCAAATCAACAAAGCATTTAGTATAAATAAATTAAGCATATATCGCTTGAATCAGCAGTTTTCTAGCTAGGCGAGCTTAACAACATCCACCCTTAATTATTTTGTTTTTTGTCATATGCAATCTGTAAACCTTTTAATCAACTGTTTACAAGAACAACTATTTTTTAAAAAAACTCATAACCAGTTTAAAATATTGTTCAGATGTATCAGGACAGGCAATGTATGCATTCACTTACCAGAAATCCCCAAGTCATTATTTTTAAATGAATTACAAGGTTAATGTTACTATCAGTCATGTTATTGGTATATAGCATATTGAGTCTGAGAGACCTGCATCCTATTTTAAATGGCTTTTTTTGGTTTGTTTCTTTTTAACTTAAATCCACTTCTATATTTTATTTGTGTTAATTTCACTGTTCGCTCATTTGTGCGCCATACTTGATTTCTATTAGATTTATAGATAGATAATTTATTACCAGAGAATGTATAGGTTTGGTAATGGGTGGCAAAAACTTAAAAAAAAACCAAAACATTTATTTTCCATTGGCATGGAGAGTCCACAAATCCATTCAATTACTAGTGGGAATTCAACTCCTGGCCACCAGGGGGAAGCAAAGAACACCCCAGTAGAGCTGTTAAGTATCACTCCCACTTCCCATAACTCCCGTCATTCTTTGCTTCGTACATCATAAGGGGGTGTGTGAAGATGGTGTCTGAAGAAAATCAAGTTGTTAATCCTTTAATGGGTACTTTTCCCTGCAAGCAAGGATTGGGGCAATGATGTGTCCATGTTAATCTCTTTAATAAGAGTAATGGTGGCTTTTAGTAGTTGGAAGACAGCAAGGTATTCTTTGCTTAACTTCCAGAACTTATGCTACCCCTATATAGAAAACCAGGGTTGGTTACACTGGTTTTCTTGTATCTGCAGGTCCCTGTCAGAGGTTGTCAGAGTCTGGCATACATAAGAAGCTGTTCCTGCCCTGCAGCTGAGCTCCACAGGTAAGTGCCTTTTTACATTCTAGATGAGAAGGCTGTGACACTTGGGGGTGACACTTGGGGGTTAAAATCCTCTTTGGTGGAGTCATGGTACAATGTTAATATCTCTTCAAATTGGGGATATAGTTTTGGGCAGCGTATCAGGGCATTAAGAACTTGTGTTTTTTTTTTAAGAATACTGTGCAGGGGCTCAGCAGCTAATAACCCCAATGACGTCTGATTTCCCTCTTAAGGGACTATATATCTTAACAAGGATGTCTGTATTCAACATGTAAATTTGATTTTTAGCCTCAGTGTAAACCCCTGGGGTTAGTCTATTTTGAACCGGAATGGGCTGTGGGTTCCTTTTATATTTAATTTTGCTCATTATATGTTCGAGCAGAGGGTTGTAAGGGCAAGAAGGCCACTTCAACTCTTTCCTTTTGGGTGAGACGTCTTATTTGGTTGACTTATGAGACAGCTGAACAACAGCCTCCTAAGAGGATTACAGCTCTTTTCATTAGGGCTGTCTCTTCTTCCTGGGCCTTTAAAGACCTGGCTTCTGTGAATTAGATCTGCAAGGCGGCCACTTGGTCCTCGCTGCATTCCTTTCCAAATTCAATATTTTCTTTGACTCAGCTGAGGTTTCTTTTGAGAGGAAAGTTCAAGCGGTGGTGCCTTCTGTTTAGGTACAACAGTCATAAGAGGTATACCCTTCAACATGTTATGACACCAGAATGGTACATAATATGACAGAACAAGTGATGAGAGTAGAGAGAAATGAGCTTCTAAGAGAGAAAAAGAGCTCTAAGAAACAACAATTTGAAGGGGTCACGTTCGTGACTAATTATAGCCAACAGTACGATTTTATCTGCAGAATCATTAGAAGGCACCTTCCCCTGCTCTCAGCGGATGATGACATTGTAAACACCATCTCTAAGGGGTGTAGATTCTCAAGTAGAAAAGCTAAAACTACAGGAAATGTTGTTTCCCCTACAGAACTCCCGGATAAGACGACTACTAGAGGGTCATGGTTGACTCACAAGGTTATATCTGTGCAGCAACCGCACATACAAAGCATGCGAGTTTCTAACACCAGAGAAAGAATTTAAAAGTGAAGCAACCGGTATGACATGTGAATACAAAGAAGTGTCTTGAATTGTAGATCTACCAATGTAATTTATTTGCTAAAGTACCCAATGCCAGATACAATATACTGGCTTGACTACACGTGAAGTAATGAAGTAAGAACGAGGATATGTGAACACATAACGAATATAGAGGCAGGCAAACTTACAACACCTTTGATTCAACATTTTAAAATTAAACATCTTAGCTCCCCAGACACAATGATATGGACTCTGATAGAAAAAGTTAGACAAAAACAGAGGGGTGACTTGGATTATGTCCTTGCTAAAAGAAAAGTCTTCTGGATTTTCAAGCTGGGTACTAGGATGCCCCAGGGACTAATCTCGGAATTTGATTTAGTGAAATTTTGGCAATAACATAAACCAAGTAAATTTATAATTATTGGTTATTTGTAGAGCGCCAACAGATTCCGCAGCGCTAGTAAATGAAGCAAAGTATCTTTATTTTAGCCAGCACTTTTGAATATGTATACATATACATTTGAACATTACTACATTTTTACATTGCATTAAAGGGACATTATACACTAATTTTTTCTTTGCATAAATGTTTTGTAGATGATCTATTTATATAGCCCATAAAGGTTTTTTTTTTTAAAAAAAAAATGTATAGTTTTGCTTATTTTTTAATAACATTGCTCTGATTTTCATACTCCTAACCAAGCCCCAAAGTTTTATGTGAATACTGTCAGCTACCTTCTCCAGCTTGCTCCTGCTTGTGTAAATGGTCTTTTCATATGCAAAAGAAGGGGGAGGGGGGAGTGTCTTATTTCCCACTTGCAGTGGGCTTTCCAGCTACCTTTTCAACAGAGCTAAACTGAGAGCTTCTAAGTAAGTTTTTAAACAGTTTTATACTGGATTTTTATATCAGTATCTGTGCATCTTATTCTTTATAGTAGTGTCTATTACATACAGTTATATGAAAATGAGTGTATACTGTCCCTTTAATGGTTTGAATAAAAAGTAACTACTCTAATAAGTTTAAATGAAATTTGGGAATTTATACTGAATTATACATTCTGAACTTGTGACATATCTCTGGTTTTGAAAGAATTAAGTGACATCCACCCACATCATTTTGGATTGGTTTGTATTATACCTCACGTTCGATCCGACGTGAGGTATCCCCTAGAAATAATTAATAAATACATTTAATCAATACATTTGACTACAACTAGTTCTCAGTCAGCAGAAAAGATACATTGCCATGTATTAAGACCTATAAAATATAGATGACTGGTAACATTATGTATACCGTATCATAGAGATATATTTGCTGATATGCGTTATTAGGATTTTTTGAAAACATACTGACAACGTTGGCATAATAAAATATTCACATTACCTCATTCTCCAAATTTATTAACAAAAGGTTTTTCTACATGCTTTTGAATATAAATTGTAATCCACTGATAGTAATTTGCTCCCAGCCCTATTGTCTAATGATACAAATACTAAATGTAAGGACCAGTCAACACAGTAGATTTGCATAATCAACAAATGCAATATAACAAGACAATGCAATAGCACTTAGTCTGAACTTCAAATGAGGAGTATATTTTTTTTTCTGACAATTTTAAAAGTTAAGTGTCTTTCCACTCCCCCTGTACCATGTGACAGCCATCAGCCATTCACAAATGCATACACGTACCATGTGACAGCCATCAGCCATTCACAAATGCATACATACTTATTCTTGCACATGCTCAGTAGTAGCTGGTGACTCAAAAAGTTTAAATATAAAAAGAATGTGCACATTTTGTTAATGGAAGTAAATTGGAAAGTTGTTTAAAATGGCATGCTCTATCTGAATAACGAAAGTTTAATTTTGATTGAGTTTCCCTTTAAGCTCATTGGTATTAACATACTGTCAGAGGATTCCAGTGGAGTGGGCTGGGTCGGCAGAGTCATTACAATTTTAACCTCTCGCATTAACTTCTGGATAGGCAGGTCATACAGCTATGACTACGGACATTGGCCGAAACGCGTCAGCTGACCTGTGACGCTACCGGCACCATCCGGGTGCTTTAGGATCAGTGGATGTTTGGTAACGCTGTTCAGCGTATTTTTAATTGTAGATCAAATAAAGAATTTTTAACTTATACTCAACTGACTCCCCGGATTTCATTATTCATCTTCTGTTTAGGTACGCCTGTCGTATTCGCCCTCCCTTCCATTCTGTGTCCACTAGTAATTGAATAGATTTGTGGACTCTCCATGCCTTTGGAAATGTATGCTTACCTGATAAATTATTTTCTTTCCTGGCATGGAGAGTCAACAACCAGCCCTTAATTTATTTTTAAGACAGTGATTCTCTATTTTAAACCTCAGGCACCTCTATACCCTTGTGTCATCTTCTCTTTCCATGTCCCTGAATGACTGGGCACTATGGGAAGTGGGAGAGATACTTAACAGCTCTGCTGGGTTGTTCTTTGCTTCCCCCTGGTGGCCAGGAGTTGAATTCCCACTAGTAATTGAATGGATTTGTGGACTCTCCATGCCAGGAAAGAAAATAA
This sequence comes from Bombina bombina, assembly GCF_027579735.1. NCBI lineage: Eukaryota > Metazoa > Chordata > Amphibia > Anura > Bombinatoridae > Bombina > Bombina bombina. The sequence goes on along the minus strand of NW_026511073.1, from coordinate 22,862 downwards.
TTTATCAGGTAAGCATACATTTTGTTTTCTTGTTACTTAAGAGAGGTTATATATGTATTTATCAAATTGTTTGTTCATGCTAAAAGAACCTTGTAGTTCAGCCAAATTTGAAATGTACTATGCCATCTCTTCTGGTGAAGCCTGGGTTCTGGTTACTGACAGCTGGTACCACTTTAATGCCAGAGTGGGTGCTAGATACCCACAGAGTGTGCTTTAACACACTTTAGTATAGCATGCCACCTCTTCCTAGTGTATAGGAGGGCAGGTGAATTATTTTTTGTTTTGTTTTTTAGAATTACGCAATTACTGATCAAACTTAACTAAGAGTGCAGAAGGATGTTTAGATATGTAAAGGGACAAAGTCAAAATGAAACTTCCTTATTCAGATAAAGCACACACTTTTAAACAACTTCATTCATTAGTTATCCTTTTTCGAAAACCATATCTAGGTAAATTTAGCAACAGCAATTGGGAGATGGCTGCTAATTGGTGGCTACACATATATTCCTTGTATTCTCCATACCGGGCCAGATTACAAGTGGATCGGTATTTAACGCTGCCACTTGAGCACTAACTCTAATAGAAGTAAGCTCTTTGTGTGCACTGGGTAGCGCTCGTATTACAAATTAATCAAGCTAACCAGTTGCACGTAAAAAGCCCAACTTAGAATATTGCATGCGCCATAACGTATTCCTCCACAGAAGTCAATGGAGCAAAAAAAGTGGAGGGGAAAGTCATGAATATTTCACATCCCAATGTTCTTCACATAGCAGAATATGTTCTATGTATTCATAAATTCATATTTCTACATATATCTGATGGAATTTTGGTACAATAACACAATTTATGCTTACCTGATAAATTTATTTCTCTTGTGGTGTATCCAGTCCACGGATCATCCATTACTTGTGGGATATTCTCATTCCCAACAGGAAGTTGCAAGAGGACACCCACAGCAGAGCTGTAATATAGCTCCTCCCCTAACTGTCATAGCCAGTCATTCGACCGAAAACAAGCCGAGAAAGGAGGAACCATAGGGTGTAGTGGTTACTGTAGTTTAAATTTAAAAATTACCTGCCTTAAAATGACAGGGCGGGCCGTGGACTGGATACACCACAAGAGAAATAAATTTATCAGGTAAGCATAAATTGCGTTTTCTCTTGTAAGGTGTATCCAGTCCACGGATCATCCATTACTTGTGGGATACCAATACCAAACCAACACGGATGAAGGGAGGGACAAGGCAGGAACCACTGCCTGTAAAACCTTTCTCCCAAATATAGCCTCCGAAGAAGCAAAAGTATCAAATTTGTAAAATTTTGAAAAAGTATGAAGCGAAGACCAAGTCGCCGCCTTGCAAATCTGTTCAACAGAAGCCTCATTTTTAAAGGCCCAAGTGGAAGCCACAGCTCTAGTGGAATGAGCTGTAATCCTTTCAGGAGGCTGCTGTCCAGCAGTCTCATAGGCTAAGCGGATTAAGCTTCTTAGCCAAAAAGAAAAAGAGGTTGCCAAAGCCTTTTGACCTCTCCTCTGTCCAGAGTAGACAACAAACAAAGCAGATGTTTGACGAAAATCTTTAGTAGCTTGTAAGTAAAACTTTAAAGCACAGACCACATCCAGATTGTGTAACACAAGGATGGAACCACAATCTCTTGATTAATATTCTTGTTAGATACCACCTTAGGTAAGAACCCAGGTTTGGTACCCAGGACTACCTTATCGGTATGAAAAATCAGATAAGGAGAATCACATTGTAAGGCAGATAGCTCAGAGACTCTACGAGTCGAAGAAATAGCTACCAAAAAAAAAAAGAACTTTCCAAGATAAAAGTTTGATATCTATGGAATGAAGAGGTTCAAACGGAACTCCTTGAAGAACCTTAAGAACCAAGTTTAAGCTCCATGGTGGAGCAACAGGTTTAAACACAGGCTTGATTCAAACTAAAGCCTGACAAAATGCCTGAACGTCTGGAACATATGCCAGACGCTAGTGCAAAAGAATAGACAGAGCAAAAATCTGTCCCTTTAAGAAACTAGCTGACAATCCTTTTTCCAAACCTTCTTGGAGAAAAGATAAAATCCTAGGAATCCTGACCTTACTCCATGAGTAACCCTTGGATTCACACCAATAAAGATATCTACGCCATACCTTATGGGAAATTTTCCTGGTGACAGGCTTTCGTGCCTGTATTAAGGTATCAATAACTGACTCGGAGAAGCCACGCTTTGATAAAATCAAGCGTTCAATCTCCAGGCAGTCAGCCTCAGAGAAATTAGATTTGGATGGTTGAAAGGACCCTGAAGTAGAAGGTCCTGTCTCAGAGGCAGAGATCATGGTGGAAAGGATGACATGTCCACTAGATCTGCATACCAGGTCCTGCGTGGCCACGCAGGTGCTATCAGAATCACCGATGCTCTCTCCTGCTTGATCTTGGCAATCAGTCGAGGGAGCAGAGGAAACGGTGGAAACACATAAGACAGGTTGAAAGACCAGGGCACTGCTAGAGTATCTATCAGTGTCGCCTTGGTATCCCTGGACCTTGATCCGTAACACGGAAGCTTGGCGTTCTGGCGAGACGCCATGAGATCCAGTTCTGGTTTGCCCCAACGGAGAATCAGTTGTGCAAATACCTCCGGATGGAGTTCCCACTCTCCCGGATGAAAAGTCTGACAACTTAGAAAATCAGCCTCCCAGTGCTCTACACCTGGGATATGGATAGCTGGTAGGTGGCAAGAGTGAATCTCTGCCCAGTGAATTATTTTTGAAACTTCTAACATCTCTAGGGAACTTCTTGTTCCCCCTCGATGGTTGATGTAAGCTACAGTCGTGATGTTGACCGACTGAAATCTGATGTACCTCAGAGTTGCTAACTGAGGCCAAACCTGAAGAGCCTTGAATATCGCTCTTAGTTCCACAATATTTATTGGAAGGAGAGACTCCTCCTGAGTCCACGATCCCTGAGCCTTCAGGGAGTTCCAGACTGCACCCCAACCTAGAAGGCTGGCATTTGTTGTTACAATAGTCCAATCTGGCCTGCGAAGGTCATACCTTTGGACAGATGGACCCGAGATAGCCATCAGGGAAGAGGATCCCTGGTCTCTTGGTCCAGATTCAGTTGAGGGGCCAAATCTGTGTAATCCCCGCTCCACTGACTGAGCCTGCATAGTTGCACCGGTCTGAGATGTAAGCGTGCAAACGGCACTATGTCCATTGCCGCTACCATTAAGCCGATTACTTCCATACACTGAGCCACCAAAGGGAATGGAATGAAGAACCCGACAGGAATTTAGAAGCTTTGATAACCTGGACTCCGTCAAGGTAAATTTTCATTTCTACAGAATCTATCAGAGTCCCTAGAAAGGAAACTCTTGTGAGTGGGGATAGAGAACACTTTTCCTCGTTCACTTTCCACCCATGCAACCTCAGAAATGTCAGTACTACGTCCGTATGAGACTTGGCAATTTGGAAGTTTGACGCCTGTATCAGGATGTCGTCAAAATAAGGGGATACTGCTATGCCCCGCGGCCTTAGGACCGCCAAAAGCGACCCTAGAACCTTTGTAAAGATTCTTGGGGCTGTAGCTAATCCAAAAGGAAGAGCTACAACTGGTAATGCCTGTCTTGAAAGGCAAACCTGAGAAACCGATGATGATCTTTGTGTATCGGAATGTGAAGATAAGCATCCTTTAGATCCACTGCAGTCATATATTGACCCTTCTGGATCAGTGGTAGGATGGTACGAATAGTTTCCATCTTGAACGACGGAACTTTGAGAAATTTGTTTAAGATCTTTAGATCCAAAATCGGTCTGAAGGTTCCCTCTTTTTTGGGAACCACAAAGAGATTTGAGTAAAAACCCTGTTCCTGTTCCTCCTTTGGAACTGGATGGATCACTCCCATAACTAGGAGGTCTCGTACACAGTGTAAGAATGCCTCTCTCTTTATCTGGTTTGCAGATAATTGTGAAAGGTGAAATCTCCCTTTTGGGGGGGAAGCTTTGAAGTCCAAAAGATATCCCTGGGATATAATTTCCAACGCCTAGGGATCCTGAACATCTCTTGCCCACGCCTGGGCGAAGAGTGAAAGTCTGCCCCTTACTAGATCCGTTACCGGATAGGGGGTCGTTCCTTCATGCTGTCTTAGAGGCAGCAGCAGGCTTTTTGACCTGCTTACCTTTTTTCCAGGTCTGGTTTGGTCTCCAGACCGTCTTGGATTGAGCAAAAGTTCCCTCTTGTTTATTATTAGAGGAAGTTGATGCCGCACCTGCCTTGAAGTTTCGAAAGGCACGAAAATTAGACTGTTTGGCCCTAGATTTGGACCTGTCCTGAGGAAGGGCACAACCTTTTCCTTCCGTGATATCAGCAATAATCTCCTTCAAACCAGGCCCGAATAGGGTCTGCCCCTTGAAGGGAATGTTAAGTAGCTTAGATTTTAAAAGTCACGTCAGCTGACCATGATTTAAGCCATAGCGCTCTGCGCGCCTGTATAGCAAAACCAGAATTCTTAGCCGTTAGTTTATTCAAATGAACAATGGCATCAGAAATAAAATAATTGGCTAGCTTAAGTGCTCTAAGTTTGCCAAATATGTCATCCAATGGAGTCGCTACCTGTAAAGCCTCTTCCAGAGACTCAAACCAGTACGCCGCAGCAGCAGTGACAGGGGCAATGCATGCAATGGGCTGTAGGATAAAACCTTGTTGAATAAATATTTTCTTAAGGTAACCTTCTAATTTTTTATCCATTGGATCTAAAAAAGCACAACTGTCCTCGACAGGGATAGTAGTACGCTTTGCTAGAGTAGAAACTGCTCCCTCCACCTTAGGGACTGTCTGCCATAAGTCCCGTGTGGTGGCGTCTATTGGAAAACATTTTTCTAAAAATAGGAGGGGAAGAGAACGGCACACCTGGTCTATCCCATTTCTTATTAATAATTTCTGTAAACCTTTTAGGTATTGGAAAAACATCAGTACACACCGGCACTGCAAAGCATTTATCCAGTCTACAAAATTTCTCTGGCACTGCAATGGTATCACAGTCATTCAGATCAGCTAAAACCTCCCTAAGTAACACGCCAGGGTTTTCAAGCTTAAATTTAAATGTAGAAATAACAGAATTTATGCTTACCTGATAAATTACTTTCTCCAACGGTGTGTCCGGTCCACGGCGTCATCCTTACTTGTGGGATATTCTCTTCCCCAACAGGAAATGGCAAAGAGTCCCAGCAAAGCTGGTCACATGATCCCTCCTAGGCTCCGCCCACCCCAGTCATTCGACCGACGGACAGGAGGAAATATATATAGGAGAAACCATATGATACCGTGGTGACTGTAGTTAGAGAAAATAATTCATCAGACCTGATTAAAAAACCAGGGCGGGCATAAATTCTGTTTTCTCCAACATTGGTGTGTCCGGTCCACGGCGTCATCCTTACTTGTGGGAACCAATACCAAAGCTTTAGGACACGGATGAAGGGAGGGAGCAAATCAGGTCACCTAAATGGAAGGCACCACGGCTTGCAAAACCTTTCTCCCAAAAATAGCCTCCGAAGAAGCAAAAGTATCAAATTTGTAAAATTTGGCAAAAGTGTGCAGTGAAGACCAAGTCGCTGCCTTACATATCTGGTCAACAGAAGCCTCGTTCTTGAAGGCCCATGTGGAAGCCACAGCCCTAGTGGAGTGAGCTGTGATTCTTTCAGGAGGCTGCCGTCCGGCAGTCTCATAAGCCAATCGGATAATGCTTTTAAGCCAAAAGGAAAGAGAGGTAGAAGTCGCTTTTTGACCTCTCCTTTTACCAGAATAAACAACAAACAAGGAAGATGTTTGTCTGAAATCTTTAGTAGCCTCTAAATAGAATTTTAGAGCACGGACTACATCCAAATTGTGTAACAAACGTTCCTTCTTTGAAACTGGATTCGGACACAAAGAAGGTACAACTATCTCCTGGTTAATATTTTTGTTGGAAACAACTTTCGGAAGAAAACCAGGCTTAGTACGCAAAACCACCTTATCTGCATGGAACACCAGATAGGGTGGAGAACACTGCAGAGCAGATAACTCTGAAACTCTTCTAGCAGAAGAAATTGCAACCAAAAACAAAACTTTCCAAGATAATAACTTAATATCTACGGAATGTAAGGGTTCAAACGGAACCCCTTGAAGAACTGAAAGAACTAGATTTAGACTCCAGGGAGGAGTCAAAGGTCTGTAAACAGGCTTGATCCTAACCAGAGCCTGAACAAATGCTTGAATATCTGGCACAGCTGCCAGTCTTTTGTGAAGTAAAACAGATAAAGCAGAGATCTGTCCCTTCAGAGAACTTGCAGATAATCCTTTCTCCAAACCTTCTTGTAGAAAGGATAGAATCTTAGGAATTTTTATCTTGTTCCATGGGAATCCTTTAGATTCACACCAACAGATATATTTTTTCCATATTTTATGGTAAATTTTTCTAGTTACAGGCTTTCTAGCCTGAATCAGAGTATCTATTACAGAATCTGAAAACCCACGCTTTGATAAAATAAAGCGTTCAATCTCCAAGCCGTCAGTTGGAGGGAAACCAGATTCGGATGTTCGAATGGACCCTAAACAAGAAGGTCCTGTCTCAAAGGTAGCTTCCATGGTGGAGCCGATGACATATTCACCAGGTCTGCATACCAAGTCCTGCGTGGCCACGCAGGAGCTATCAAGATCACAGAGGCCCTCTCCTGATTGATCCTGGCTACCAGCCTGGGGATGAGAGGAAACGGTGGGAATACATAAGCTAGGTTGAAGGTCCAAGGTGCTACTAGTGCATCTACTAGGGTCGCCTTGGGATCCCTGGATCTGGACCCGTAGCAAGGAACCTTGAAGTTCTGACGAGACGCCATCAGATCCATGTCTGGAATGCCCCATAATTGAGTTATTTGGGCAAAGATTTCCGGATGGAGTTCCCACTCCCCCGGATGGAATGTCTGACGACTCAGAAAATCTGCTTCCCAATTTTCCACTCCTGGGATGTGGATCGCAGACAAGTGGCAGGAGTGATCCTCCGCCCATTGAATTATCTTGGTCACTTCTTTCATCGCCAGGGAAGTCCTTGTTCCCCCCTGATGATTGATATATGCAACGGTCGTCATGTTGTCTGACTGAAACCTTATGAATTTGGCCTTTGCTAGTTGAGGCCAAGCTCTGAGAGCATTGAATATCGCTCTCAGTTCCAGAATGTTTATCGGGAGAAGAGACTCTTTCCGAGACCATAGACCCTGAGCTTTCAGGGATTCCCAGACTGCGCCCCAGCCCACTAGGCTGGCGTCGGTCGTGACAATGACCCACTCTGGTCTGCAGAAGCTCATTCCCTGTGACAGATTGTCCAGGGTCAGCCACCAACGGAGTGAATCTCTGGTCTTTTGATCTACTTGAATCGTCGGAGACAAGTCTGTATAATCCCCATTCCACTGTCTGAGCATGCACAGTTGTAATGGTCTTAGATGAATTCGTGCAAAAGGAACTATGTCCATTGTTGCAACCATCAATCCTATTACTTCCATGCACTGCGCAATGGAAGGACGAGGAACAGAATGAAGTACTTGACAAGAGCTTAGAAGTTTTGATTTTCTGACCTCTGTCAGAAAAATCCTCATTTCTAAGGAATCTATTATTGTTCCCAAGAAGGGAACTCTTGTTGACGGGGACAGAGAACTTTTTTCTTTGTTCACCTTCCATCCGTGAGATCTGAGAAAGGCTAGGACGATGTCCGTATGAGCCTTTGCTTTTGACAGGGACGACGCTTGAATCAGGATGTCGTCCAAGTAAGGTACTACTGCAATGCCCCTTGGTCTTAGAACCGCTAGAAGGGACCCTAGTACCTTTGTGAAAATCCTTGGAGCAGTGGCTAATCCAAATGGAAGTGCCATAAACTGGTAATGCTTGTCCAGAAAAGCGAACCTTAGGAACTGATGATGTTCCTTGTGGATAGGAATATGTAGGTACGCATCCTTTAAATCCACGGTAGTCATAAATTGATTTTCCTGGATAGTAGGTAGGATCGTTCGAATAGTTTCCATTTTGAACGATGGTACCCTGAGAAATTTGTTTAGGATCTTTAGATCCAAAATTGGTCTGAATGTTCCCTCTTTTTTGGGAACTATGAACAGATTGGAATAAAATCCCATTCCTTGTTCTCTTATTGGAACTGGATGTATCACTCCCATCTTTAACAGGTCTTCTACACAATGTAAGAATGCCTGTCTCTTTATTTGGTTTGAAGATAATTGAGACCTGTGGAACCTTCCCCTTGGGGGTAGTTCCTTGAATTCCAGGAGATAACCTTGAGAAACTATTTCTAGCGCCCAAGGATCCTGAACATCTCTTGCCCAAGCCTGAGCAAAGAGAGAAAGTCTGCCCCCCACTAGATCCGGTCCCGGATCGGGGGCTATCCCTTCATGCTGTTTTGGTAGCAGTGGTAGGCTTCTTGGCCTGCTTACCCTTGTTCCAGCCTTGCATTGGTTTCCAGGCTGGTTTGGGTTGTGAAGTATTACCCTCTTGCTTAGAGGATACAGAATTAGAGACTGGTCCGTTTCTGCGAAAGGGACGAAAATTAGGCTTATTATTAGCCTTAAAAGACCTATCCTGTGGGAGGGCGTGGCCCTTTCCCCCAGTGATGTCTGAAATAATCTCTTTCAAATCAGGTCCAAATAATGTTTTACCTTTGAAAGGAATGTTAAGCAATTTTGTCTTGGAAGACACATCCGCTGACCAAGACTTTAGCCAAAGCACTCTACGCGCCACGACAGCAAACCCTGAATTTTTCGCCGCTAATCTAGCTAATTGCAAAGCGGCATCTAAAACAAAAGAGTTAGCCAATTTAAGTGCTTGAACTCTGTCCATAACCTCCTCATACGAAGATTCTTTACTGAGCGATTTTTCTAGTTCCTCGAACCAGAAACACGCTGCCGTAGTGACAGGAACAATGCATGAAATTGGTTGTAGAAGGTAACCTTGCTGTACAAAAATCTTTTTAAGCAAACCCTCTAATTTCTTATCCATAGGATCTTTGAAAGCACAACTATCTTCGATAGGAATAGTAATGCGTTTGTTTAGAGTAGAAACCGCCCCTCGACCTTGGGGACTGTCTGCCATAAGTCCTTTCTGGGGTCGACTATAGGAAATAATTTCTTAAATATAGGGGGGGGAACAAAAGGTATGCCGGGCCTTTCCCACTCTTTATTTACTATGTCCGCCACCCGCTTGGGTATAGGAAAAGCGTCGGGGGGCACCGGAACCTCTAGGAACTTGTCCATCTTACATAATTTCTCTGGAATGACCAAATTGTCACAATCATCCAGAGTAGATAACACCTCCTTAAGCAGTGCGCGGAGATGTTCTAATTTAAATTTAAATGTCACAACATCAGGTTCAGCTTGATGAGAAATTTTTCCTGAATCTGAAATTTCTCCATCAGACAAAACCTCCCTCATGGCCCCTTGAGATTGGTGTGAGGGTATGTCAGAACAGTTATCATCAGCGTTTAAAACAGAGCAATCGCGCTTTCTCTGATAAGTAGGCATTTTGGATAAAAGATTTGCTATGGAGTTATCCATTACAGCCGTTAATTGTTGCATGGTAATAAGTATTGGCGCACTAGATGTACTAGGGGCCTCCTGTGTGGGCATAACTGGTGTAGACACAGTAGGGGATGATGTAGTATCATGTTTACTCCCCTCATTTGAGGAATCATCTTGGGCAATATCATTATCTGTTGCATTACTGTCCTTACTTTGTTTGGACACTATGGCACAATTATCACATAAATTTAAATGGGGAGACACATTGGCTTTCATACATATAGAACATAGCTTATCTGATGGTACAGACATGTTAAACAGGCTTAAACTTGTCAACAAAGCACAAAAAACGTTTTAAAATAAAACCGTTACTGTCACTTTAAATTTCAAACTGAAAACACTTTATTACTGAATATGTGAAAAAGTATGAAGGAATTGTTCAAAATTCACCAAAATTTCACCACAGTGTCTTAAAGCATTAAAAGTATTGCACACCAAATTTCAGAGCTTTAACCCTTAAATTAACGGAACCGGAGCCGTTTTTACATTTAACCCCTATACAGTCCCAGAATGAGGCTCTGTCTATAACTAGAAAGGCCCCCATCTGAAAAAGGTGTCCAACACAGTGCCTGCCGTTTTTCTAAACGTTCCCCAAGATTATAATACCAATAATTAGTTAGAATCTGCATAATATGCCTAGTAAAGCAATTGTTTTAGCCCAGAAAAATGTCTACCAGTTTTTAAGCCCTTTTTGAAGCCCTTTATTCTTTTATGTTTAACTAAGAAAATGGCTTACCGGTCCCCATGAGGGGAAATGACAGCCTTCCAGCATTACATGGTCTTGTTAGAAATATGGCTAGTCATACCTTAAGCAGAAAAGACTGCTAACTGTTTCCCCCAACTGAAGTTACTTCATCTCAACAGTCCTGTGTGGAAACAGCAATCGATTTTAGTTACTGTCTGCTAAAAATCATCTTCCTCTTACAAACAGAAATCTTCATCCTTTTCTGTTTCAGAGTAAATAGTACATACCAGCACTATTTTAAAATAACAAACACTTGATAGAAGAATAAAACTACATTTAAACACCAAAAAACTCTTAACCATCTCCGTGGAGATGTTGCCTGTGCAACGGCAAAGAGAATGACTGGGGTGGGCGGAGCCTAGGAGGGATCATGTGACCAGCTTTGCTGGGACTCTTTGCCATTTCCTGTTGGGGAAGAGAATATCCCACAAGTAAGGATGACGCCGTGGACCGGACACACCAATGTTGGAGAAATTAGAATCAGGTATCTTTCCTGAGTCATTAACATCACCCACTGACTGAAGCTCTCCTTCCTCAGCTTCTGCATATTGTGAGGCAGTATCAGACATGGTTCTTAAAGCGTCAGAATGCTCTGCATTTTGTCTCACCCCAGAGCTATCTCGCTAACCTCTAAGTTCAGGTAGTCTGGCTAATACCGCTGACAGTGTATTATCCATGACTGCCGCCATGTCTTGTAAAGTAAACGCTATGGGCGCCCTAGATGTACTTGGCGCCATTTGAGCGTGAGTCCCTTGGGCGGGAGTCAAAGGGTCTGACACGTGGGGAGAGTTAGTCGGCATAACTTTCCCCTCGTCAGATTCCTCTGGTGATAATTTTTTTAAAAACAGAATATGATCTTTATTGCATAAAATGAAATCAGTACATTTGGTACACATTCTAAGAGGGGGTTCCACCATGGCTTTTAAACATAATGAACAAGGAGTTTCTTCTATGTCAGACATGTTTATACAGACTAGCAATGAGACTAGCAAGCTTGGAAAACACTTTAAATCAAGTTAACAAGCAAATATAAAAAAACGGTACTGTGCCTTTAAGAGAAACAAATTTTGTCAGAATTTGAAAAACAGTGAAAAAATGCAGTAAATCAAACGAAATTTTTACAGTGTATGTAATAGGCTAGCAGAGCATTGCATCCACTTGCAAATGGATGATTAACCCCTTAGTTAAAAAAACGGATCAAAAAAACGACGTTTTTTAACAGTCACAACCAACTGCCACAGCAAGCTGTGGTCCTACCTTCCCCAATAAACGACTTTAGAAAGCCTTTGAGCCCTTTAGAGATGTCCTATAGCATACAGGGGACTCGTGAGGGAAGCTGGATGTCACAGTTTGTAATTTTAACTGCACCAACTGCACCAACTGTAACTTTTATACTATAACAGTGGAAAGCCTCAGTTAACTGTTTCTAGTCAAAATTTAAGCCAGCCATGTGGAAAAAAACTAGGCCCCAATAAAGTTTTATCACCAAAGCATATATAAAAACGATTAAACATGCCAGCAAACGTTTTATATTGCAATATCATAAGGGTATTACCCCTGGGAGTAAGCATGATACCAGTCGTTATTAAATCACTGTATTCAGGCTTAACTTACATTAATCCGGTATCAGCAGCATTTTCTAGTGTTTTCCATCTCTAGAAAAAGTTATAACTGCACATACCTGATAGCAGAATAAACTGCACGCCATTATCTCGCTGAAGTTACCTCATCTGTGTAATCCCCTCAGACATATGTAAGAACAGCAATGGATCTTAGTTACAACCTGCTAAGATCATAGAAACCTCAGGCAGATTCTTCTTCTATTTACTGCCTGAGATAAAATAGCACAACTGCGGTACTATTTAAAAATAACAAACTTTTGATTGAAGAAAATAAACTAACTATATTTAACCACTCTCTCCTACAACATCCTAGCTTGTTGAGAGTTGCAAGAGAATGACTGGCTATGACAGTTAGGGGAGGAGCTATATTACAGCTCTGCTGTGGGTGTCCTCTTGCAACTTCCTGTTGGGAATGAGAATATCCCACAAGTAATGGATGATCCGTGGACTGGATACACCTTACAAGAGAAATATATATATATATATATACACACACACACACATACATATATACACACACACACATACATATATATATATATATATATATATATACACACATGTACACACACACACACACACACCTACATACATACATACATACACACACACACACACACACACACACACACACAGAGAAGCACACTCACAGGAACGAACAACCGGCTCAATACCATTGTTAGCCTGTTCTGTGTCGATTAATCACCTGGGTGCAGCTTCTTTTAGCCCAATAATGCTTTTCACAGAGTAGAACTTTCCTGTAGCATATCAGTCTGATCCCGCCTATTACAGTCAGGTATTGCCTGGTATTTTGGCGCTGGACCGACCGTAATAGGCGGGATCAGACTGATATGCTACAGGAAAGTTCTACTCTGTGAAAAGCATTACTGGGCTTAAAGAAGATGCACCCAGGTGGTAAATCGCCATAGAACAGGCTAACAATGGCATTGAGCCGGTTGTTCGTTCCTGTGAGTGTGCTTCTCTCTGTGTGTATTTAGTCTCCCTATGGGAAAAAGGGGAAACTAGACATGGACTCCTTGCTCACTGTGCTTAGAGGAATATAGCTACACCTCACTGACGAGGCGCAATGAAGGCCGAAACGATCCTCTGGGGTTGCTGTGTTCGTTATTCAGAGAGGAATTGCCTGGTATTTCGGCGCTGGACCGACCGTAATAGGCGGGATCAGACTGATATACTACAGGAAAGTTCTACTCTGTGAAAAGCATTACTGGGCTAAAAGAAGCTGCACCCAAGTGGTAAATCGCCATAGAACAGGCTAACTATGGTATTGAGACGGTTGTCCGTTCCTGTGAGTGTGCTTCTCTCTCTGTGTGTGTGTATGTGTATATATATATATATATATATATATATATAAATATCTTTCTTTCTGGACACGGTGAGTCCATAGGATCATCAATTATTGTTGGAAATATACAGTAACTCCTGGCCAGCAGGAGGAGGCAAAGAGCGTCACAGTTAAAACTGTTAAGTATCACTCCCTTAACTCACCGTGTCCAGAAAGAAAAATTTATCAGGTAAGCATAAATTTTGTTTTCTTTCTTAAGACACGGTGAGTCCATGGGATCAATTACTGTTGGGAATCAATACCTAAACTAGAGGACACAGACGATTAGGGAGGGACAAGACAGGTAACCTAAACAGAAGGCACTACTGCTTGAAGAACCTTTCTCCCAAAGGAAGCCTCAGCCGAGGCAAAAGTATCACATTTGGAAAATTTGGAAAAAGTATGCAAAGAAGACCAAGTTGCTGCCTTGCAAATCTGTTCCACAGAAACTTCATTCTTCAAAGCCCAAGAAGAAGAGACAGCCCTAGTGGAATGAGCTGTAATCCTCTCAGGAGGCTGCTGTTCAGCCGTCTCATAGGCCAAAGGAATTATACTTCTCAACCAGAAAGAAAGAGAAGTAGCTGTAGCTTTCTGACCTTTAAGCTTTCCAGAGAAACAAACAGGGCAGAGGATTGGCGAAAATCCTTAGTCGCCTGTAAGTAGAATTTCAGAGCACGCACAACAACAAACGTTCCTTATGGAAAGAAAGATTAGGACATAGAGAAGGAACAACAATTTCCTGATTAATATTTCTATCTGAAACAACTTTAGGAAGGAAACTCAACTAAGTACGAAGAACCACCTAATCGGCATGAAATATAAGATAAAGTGAATCACATTGCAAAGCTGAAAGTTCAGAGACTTTCCAAGCAGAGGAGATAGCAACCAGAAACAAAACCTTCCAAGATAACAACCTAATATCTAAGGAATGCATTGGCTCAAACGGAGGGGTAGAATAATTTAAATCTATTTTTAGATATAAGATTTCTGTGGTGCCACCCAGTGGCTAAATCTATATAGGATTAACTGAGAATGTAAATACAATGGATTTTAAAAAAGTCTGATTCAAAGAGAGAGAATATATATATGGACTTATGAAAATCTCTCTTTCTTATATATTATGAAGTCCTGAACAACGTGGGGTTTAGCTGAAAATGAAGGGGGATATTATTCAAACCAATGTGTATCAAAAAAATATAAAAATGATCTTATATATCAGGTGCCGCAAATAAGTGTCTCACTTGGGTTAGTGAATAAAGAGAGCAATGGTCGTACTACCTGTCTAATTTAAAGTGTAGTGTCAGAAATAATCATTTCATTTTAGTTTAAAAATATAAAAAATCTCTTTAGTTTTATATAAAAGAAAAAACATATATTTGATTACATATACACCAATAAAATATTACAATACATGAATATGCATATACACAATTTAAAAACAATGTTGCAGTAGGCCGCAATAGCGGTAAAAAATTACAATGTTGCAATGAGCCGCAATGGCGGTAATAAGATTACCCTTATCTTATATCAGGGTTACTGTTTAGATCGATCTAGGGAGTCCACAATTATGGAGTATAAAAAAAGAGTTCTTTTTTCTCGGATTTTCCTGAAAAGACAAGGGATCCTTGTCAGATGTATGGCAAAGTTTTAAACATAAGGTGTCTTTAGTTACTTACACCATAAACTTGGTGCTGCCGGGTGGGTAATGATGTCCTCATGTAACCTTACCCTCATTGTCCTCACCTTGACCTCATTACCCACCCAGCAGCACCAAGTTTATGGTGTAAGTAACTAAAGACACCTTATGTTTAAAACTTTGCCATACATCTGACAAGGATCCCTTGTCCTTCTTTGTTTATCTTTTCAGGAAAATGCGAGTCAGAAATATTTTCATCATTAGGGAGTCTTTTATAGTCCCTAAGAAAACTACCCTTGTGGCTGGAACAAGGGAATTCTTTTCCAGATTTACTTTCCAACCGTGGGAGCGAAGAAAAGGACAACAAGATCTCTGTGTGAGATTTTGCCTGTTGAAAAGATGGCGCCTGGATCAGTATGTCATCCAGATAGGGAGCCACCGCAATACCTTGAGACCTGACCACTGCTAAAAGAGCTCCCAGAACCTTCGAAAAAATTCTGGGAGCTGTAGCAAGGCCGAACGGAAGTGACACAAATTGAAAGTGCCTTTCCAAAAAGGCGAACCTCAGATATTTGTGATGATCCCTGTGAATTGGAACATGAATATAAGCATCCTTTAGATCTATGATAGTCATGAACTGACCCTCTTGTACTAAAGGAAGATTGGAGTGAATCTTCTCCATCTTGAAAGACAGAACTCTGAGAAATTTGTTTAAACACTTTAGGTCTAGAATCGGTCTGAAAGTTCCCTCCTTTTTTTTAACCACGAACAGATTGGAATAAAACCCTAGACCCTGTTCCTGAACTGGAACCGGTACAATTACTCCCAGGGAAGAGAGATCATGAACACATTTCAAGAAAGCTCCTCTCTTTATCTGGTCTGCAGATAATCTCAAAATGTGGAACCTGCCCCTTGGAGGAAAGGTTTTGAATTCCAATTTGTAACCCTGTGAAACTATGTCCACAGCCCAAGAGTCTGGGACATTGCGCATCCAAGCTTGAGAGAATTTAGAAAGCCTGCCCCCCACTAGATCCGGTCCCGTGTTATTCTTTCTATCTTGGAGGTAGAAAAGACCCATTTCCACCCGCAATATCAGAAAAAATTTCTGTCAGATCTGGACCAAACAATGCCTTCCCTTTGTAAGGAAGAGATAAAAGCTTGACCTTAGAGGAGACATCTGGTGACCAAGACTTTAGTCATAAGGTTCTTCGGCCTAACACAGCAAAGCTAGATAACTTAGCACTCAGCCTAATCACCTGCAAAATAGAATCTGAAATAAAGGAATTAGCCAGTTTAAGAGCTTTAATTCGGTCTTGAATCTCATCTAAAGGAGTCTCTACCTGAAGAGAATCAGACTATGGGGGGTAGTTATCAAGCCGTCTACTTTTCTGGCTTCGCCGGCCCAATACGCCCGCCTAAGCTTGCCTACCTTCGCCGCCGCGGACCTGAAAAAATACGCCTAAGTTATCAAATAAAGCTGTCAAAAAGCCGCGGGGCGATGAGCAGCGGACTGTGACAGTTATCACTCATCCGATCTCGCTGCCCTTCGGCTTTTTCCCAGCTTTATTGCTAGCCTGTCACTAAGCACTCACACTAAACTACACTGTTCTACCCCCTATACCGGCGCCCCCGGAGCCTCCCGCAACTCAATAAAGTTACTAACCCCTAAACCGCCGCTCCTAGACCCTGCCGCAACTCTTATAAATGTTTTAACCCCTAAACCGCCGCTCCCGGACACCGCTGCCACCTACAGTATACCTAGTAACCCCTATCCTGCCCCCCCTATACCGTCGCCCTCTATAATAAAATTATTAACCCCTATCCTGCTGATCCCGCACCTCTCTGCAACTAAATAAATAGTTTAACCCCTAAACCGCCGCTCCATGAACCCGCCGCAACCTATATTAAACCTATTAAACCCTATCCTGCCCCCCCTACACCGTCGCCACCTATAATACATTTATTAACCCCTAATCTGCCCCCCCTACACCGTCGCCACCTATAATAAATTTATTAACCCCTATCCTGCCCCCCACTACGCCGCCGCCACTGTCATAAAATTATTAACCCCTAAACCTAAGTCTAAGCCCCCCTAACTTAAATATTAATTAAATAAATCTAAATAAATTAACTCTTATTAAGTAAATGAATCCTATTTAAAACTAAATACTTACCTTTAAAATAAACCCTAATATAGCTACAATATAAATAATAATTATATTCTAGCTATCTTAGGATTTATATTTATTTTACAGGTACCTTTCAATTTATTTTAACCATGTACAATAGCTATTAAATAGTTATTAACTATTTAATAGCTTACCTAGCTAAAATAAAGAGAAATGTACCTGTGAAATAAATCCTAACCTAAGTTACAATTACACCTAACACTACACTATACTTTAATAAATTATTCCTATTTAAAAATAAATACCTACCTGTAAAATAAACCCTAATAATTATATTCTAGCTATCTTAGGATTTATATTTATTTTACAGGTAACTTTGTATTTATTTTAGCTAGTTAGAATAGTTATTCAATAGTTATTAACTATTTAATAACTACATAGCTAAAAGAAATACAAAATTACCTGTAAAATAAATCCTAACTTAAGTTACAATTAAAACTAATACTACACTATCATTAAATTAATTAAATAAACTACCTACAAATAACTACAATTAAATACAATTACATAAACTAACTAAAGTACACAAAATAAAAAAAGCTAAGTTACAAAAAATAAAAAAATAAGTTACAAACATGTTACAAATATTACAACAATTTTAAGGTACTTACACCTAATCTAAGCCCCCTAATAAAATAACAAACCCCCCCAAAATAAAAAAATGCCCTACCCTATTCTAAATTAAATAAATTTCAAAGCTCTTTTACCTTACCAGCCCTTAAAAGGGCCATTTGTGGGGGCATGCCCCAAAGAAAACAGCTCTTTTGCCTGTAAAAGAAAAATACAACCCCCCCCAACATTAAAACCCACCACCCACATACCCCTAATCTAACCCAAACCCCCCTTACAAAAACCTAACACTAATCCCCTGAAGATCATCCTACCTTGAGTCGTCTTCACTCAGCCGAGCCACCGATGGAACTGAAGAGGACATCCGGAGCGGAAGAAGTTAATCCTCCAAGCGGCGCTGAAGAAATCTTCCATCCGATGAAGTCATCATCCAGGCGGCGCTGAAGAAAAGTCTTCGATCCGGCTGATGTCATCTTCAAAGAGGCGCTGAAGAGGTCTTCTATCCGGGCGAAGTCATCTTCCAAGCCGGGTCTTGAATCTTCCTTCCGCCGACGCGGAACCACCTTCTTCACCGACGGACTACGACGAATGACGGCTCCTTTAAGGGACGTCATCCAAGATGGCGTCTCCTCAATTCCGATTGGCTGATAGGATTCTATCAGCCAATCGGAATTAAGGTAGGAAAAATCTGATTGGCTGATGGAATCAGCCAATCAGATTGAGCTCGCATTCTATTGGCTGTTCCGATCAGCCAATAGAATGCGAGCTCAATCTGATTGGCTGATTGGATCAGCCAATCGGATTGAACTTGAATCTGATTGGCTGATTCCATCAGCCAATCAGATTTTCCTACCTTAATTCCGATTGGCTGATAGAATCCTATCAGCCAATCGGAATTGAGGGGACGCCATCTTGGATGACGTCCCTTAAAGGAGCCGTCATTCGTCGTAGTCCGTCGGTGAAGAAGGTGGTTCCGCGTCGGCGGAAGGAAGATTCAAGACCCGGCTTGGAAGATGACTTCGCCCGGATAGAAGACCTCTTCAGCGCCTCTTTGAAGATGACATCAGCCGGATCGAAGACTTTTCTTCAGCGCCGCCTGGATGATGACTTCATCGGATGGAAGATTTCTTCAGCGCCGCTTGGAGGATTAACTTCTTCCGCTCCGGATGTCCTCTTCAGTTCCATCGGTGGCTCGGCTGAGTGAAGACGACTCAAGGTAGGATGATCTTCAGGGGATTAGTGTTAGGTTTTTGTAAGGGGGGTTTGGGTTAGATTAGGGGTATGTGGGTGGTGGGTTTTAATGTTGGGGGGGGGGGGGGTTTGTATTTTTCTTTTACAGGCAAAAGAGCTGTTTTCTTTGGGGCATGCCCCCACAAATGGCCCTTTTAAGGGCTGGTAAGGTAAAAGAGCTTTGAAATTTATTTAATTTAGAATAGGGTAGGGCATTTTTTTATTTTGGGGGGGTTTGTTATTTTATTAGGGGGCTTAGATTAGGTGTAAGTAGCTTAAAATTGTTGTAATATTTGTAACATGTTTGTAACTTAATTTTTTATTTTTTGTAACTTAGCTTTTTTTATTTTGTGTACTTTAGTTAGTTTATGTAATTGTATTTAATTGTAGTTATTTGTAGGTAGTTTATTTAATTAATTTAATGATAGTGTAGTATTAGTTTTAATTGTAACTTAAGTTAGGATTTATTTTACAGGTAATTTTGTATTTCTTTTAGCTATGTAGTTATTAAATAGTTAATAACTATTGAATAACTATTCTAACTAGCTAAAAGAAATACAAAGTTACCTGTTAAATAAATATAAATCCTAAGATAGCTATAATATAATTATTAATTATATTGTAGCTATCTTAGGGTTTATTTTACAGGTAGGTATTTATTTTTAAATAGGAATAATTTATTAAAGTATAGTGTAGTGTTAGGTGTAATTGTAACTTAGGTTAGGATTTATTTAACAGGTACATTTCTCTTTATTTTAGCTAGGTAAGCTATTAAATAGTTAATAACTATTTAATAGTTATTGTACATGGTTAAAATAAATTGAAAGGTACCTGTAAAATAAATATAAATCCTAAGATAGCTAGAATATAATTATTATTTATATTGTAGCTATATTAGGGTTTATTTTAAAGGTGAGTATTTAGTTTTAAATAGGATTCATTTACTTAATAAGAGTTAATTTATTTAGATTTATTTAATTAATATTTAAGTTAGGGGGGCGTTAGGGTTAGGGTTAGACTTAGGTTTAGGGGTTAATAATTTTATGACAGTGGCGGCGGCGTAGTGGGGGGCAGGATAGGGGTTAATAAATTTATTATAGGTGGCGACGGTGTAGGGGGGGCAGATTAGGGGTTAATAAATTTATTATAGGTGGCGACGGTGTAGGGGGGGCAGGATAGGGGTTAATACATTTAATATAGGTTGCGGCGGGTTCAGGGAGCGGCGGTTTAGGGGTTAATACATTTATTATAGTTGCGGTGGGCTCCGGGAGCGGCGGTTTAGGGGTTAATATGTATAGAGTAGCTTGCGGTGGGCTCCGGGAGCGGCGGTTTAGAGGGTTATAACTTTATTTAGTTGCGGCGGTGTAGGGGGGGACAGATTAGTGGTGTTTAGACTCGGGGTACATGTTAGGGTGTTAGGTGTAGACAGCTCCCATAGAAATCAATGGGATGTCTGTCAGCAGCGAACTTGTACTTTCGCTATGGTCAGACTCCCATTGATTCCTATGGGATCCGCCGCCTCCAGGGGTGGCGGATTGAAAACCAGGTACGCTGGGCCGTAAAAGTGCAGAGCGTACCTGCTAGTTTTTTGATAGCTAGCAAAAGTAGTGAGAATGTGCCGCACTTGTGTGCGGAACATCTGGAGTGACGCAAGAATCGATCTGTGTCGGACTGAGTCCAGCGGATCGATGCTTACGTCACAAAATTCTACTTTTGCCGGTCTCGAGCCTTTGATAACTAAGGCGAATCAGCCTCGCCACAAATACGCTGCGGAATTCCAGCGTATTTGAGGTTGACGGCTTGATAACTAGGCCCCAATACATCGAACCAATAGGATGCTGCACTTGTCACAGTGGCAATACAAACTGCAGGTTGCCATAGAAGACCTAGATGAACGTAATTTTTTTTTAAATAAACCTTCATCTTTCTATCCATAGGATCTTTAAAAGAGCAACTATCCTCAATAGGAATAGTTGTTCTCTTGTCTAGAGTAGAAATAGCCCCTTCTACTTTAGGAACCGTGTGCCATGGCTCTGCAATAGAGTCGGCGACTGGGAACATTTTCTAAAAAATAGGAGACGGGGAAAAGGATACCCCTGGCTTCTCCCACTCCTGAGTAAAAATATCTGTAGCGCGATCTGGGAACGGAAATACTTCCTTAGTAGAAGGAACTTCAAAGTAATTATTACGTTTATTAGACTTTTTAGGATTGACCACGACAGGAGTGTCCGCGTCATTTAAAGTAGTCAAAACATGAAGGTTTTCAAGCTTAAATCTGAAGGAACTTCCATCAGTTTCAGACGAAGGAATTACACTATATGAATCTGAGATTTCATCCTCAGAAAGGTCTGAGGCATCTTCCTCATCAGATTAAGAGGAAGGACCATCTGAGACAAACTACGGTTATCAGAAACCTTGCCGTCTGAGTTCCTTTTCCTCTTACGCTTTTCCTTTAACATAAGAAAAGCAGCTAACCCTGCTGACACCGCTGAGGATACTTGCGCAGCAATTTCTGCTTTCAAATATGCTCCACTTGGAGCAATAGATGAACCGCATGACACTATATGTGACGCCATTGAGGCTTGGGACGTTACAGGAGAAGGCTGTGGTAGTACCTGATCAGCATCATCCTGAGAGACATTAGGCTCATCACACAAAATTCTTCCTTTACACTGTAAATTCTTTTTAACACATGAGGAACAGAATTGCATAGGTGAAGCAATCTGAGCTTCTAAACACAAAAGACATGCATTAAGCAGTTCATGTTACTGTTCTGTATCAGACATGATCACACAAACTAACAGAAAAAAATAAAAATGCCTTTATTAATGACCCTCTGCAAGGGAAAATATTGATACCCCGCAGTAAACAGAGTAAACAAAAATACTATGATACGCTTCGGAACCCTTTAAAAACAAAAAAATTTTATACCTCAGGAAACCCCACACCTCAGTCTAACTGAGGCGCCTACCTGTCTACCAATTCCGGAAACTAATTTGGATATCTATCCTCACTCTCTGCCACCCTCTGTAAAGACGAAGCCTATAACGGAGGTCACGTGATCGGGTTGAATTTTAGCTGCGCCACTAGAAGCGCAAAATCAAATAACCACCTACTTTCTAGTTACGCTATAGCGCAAGAAACTTACTCTCCCCTGCTTGAGAGAGAAAGAATAAAATCTTAAGCAAACAAGCTGCTTCTGAGTAAATAACAGAACACACACCGGACCTCATATAAAAATAAGTCCTGAATCAATTAAATAAATTAATTAATTCCCCTCAAATAGCTGAAAAAGCAAACAGATAAGAGCCTCTAAAATTAACCCTTTCTATTCTGAAAGGGTACAAAGTCTCAGTCACAATGCCCTGCTCCATGCCCACAAATCCTTACAAAATGATTATTTGTCCCAAAAAAGATAAATTCAGATAATACAGTAAGTGCAAAGTCTCCCCATCCTGGAAGAAAATAGGCACTTACCTGCCAAATCAGCTGTCTGGCATGTAGACAGACATCAGGTATGTAAGGACACAGCTCCTCACAGAGACCTGTAGGAAAGAAAGGACAGAGTCACATACTCTGATTTTCTATAATAGGGCAGCACAAACGTTAGGAAAAATTCAGTAAGGCCCCCTTACAATTCCTAACTGCTTAAAAGCCACCACTGCCCTTACTAAAGAGACTGAGCTTTTAGCGCTCCTTTACTTACACATCTCTATTTTGTACTTACTAAAGAGACTAACATGGAGTACGGCTAGAGGCAAAGAGAATGACTGGGGGTTTGTGGGTAAGGGAGTGATACTTAACAGTTTAAACTGTGGTGCTCTTTGCCTCCTCCTGCTAACCAGGAGTTATATTCCCAACAGTAATTGATGATCCTGTGGACTCACCGTGTCTTAAGAAAGAAAAGTAAATTTATGCTTACCTG